>NW_025383471.1:0-8212 GCF_016433145.1 Gracilinanus agilis
TATATATATATATAGCTTTGTATATGTATACAAAGCTACAGATGATTTTCAAAAATACGACTGATATATATATATAAAAATGATAAAAAGTAATTACTTGAGAGACAAATGCAAAATCAGAAAATCAAAAGCAGTGACTAATATAAACAATAATATATAATTATTGCCACACATTGGGAAAAATACTTCAAAGAATATATGAAACCATCAAATAATCTACCACAGTAGAAACATACCAACCAGTGTATTATTTGTTTTGGTGCTTTATTGTCCCATCTCCAACAACAAATCTAGCTCACTAATTAGTATTTTCTTAAAGTAATTTTAAAATTGATTGCATTACCTGAACACATACTTAATGATCACAGAAAGACATTTATTATCTCATTTAAATTCCACAAATTATATAAATAAATTTTATGGAAATAGCAGAAAATTGAATATGTATATGAAATTATTTTAAGCAAATAGCCTACAAGTATTAAGTGGGAAAACTACATAGGTCCCTAAGGCTATGAAGACTCACCAGATGGGATCCATGCAAAATAACCTAGCAAAGTGAAATTATTTCCCCTCAAGCTGGGGAAGGGTTCTCATGTAGATGCAAATAGATAATTGTGATTCTGCCAACTTTCCTCAAGAAAGGACCATCCAAAAAGGAAAGTGTAGCATTTACAATGGCAATTTCTTTGGCATTTTTGTCAAGTGAAATAGAGTCAATCTTGTGATCCACACTCCATGTTTACTGTGGAGCTCAGGATCTTTTAAAAAGTCATAGGTCAAATTCTGTTTTTCCAGAGGAAACAAAAAATCTAAGGGGAAATTTCTTAAAAAAGAACTCCACTTTTCAGAATATTTCTCAACTCTGGAGGTGGAAGTGTTATAGGGTTACAACCAGGTGTTGTGGGGTACAATGGTGAACCCCTGGATTCAGGAAGGATGCCTTTTGCAAGAATGTAAGACCCCGAAACTTAGCTTAAAAGTAAAAAGAGAGATTTATTAGTAAGATAGGATTATTGGCCAGCAAGACAGTATGAGTGGAACAACCCTGGGGGTTGCTCTGAGAATGCCTCAGTTCAGGGGTTTTTATACCCTGTACAACAATGAGTACATGATACTGTGTCACAGTGTGGATGTGACTCTAGAGTGGTAAGCACTTGGGTATTTGGTGGGGTGTGGGGTCTGCCTCGAGACCATCATGGTTTAGGGGACAGATGGATGCCTGAGATATAGCCCAATGGTATCAAGTTATAGCCTGGAGATGTATCTCTCTGTCCACCTCAACGTAAAGGGTGATCCAAGGATCATAGTAATCTCAGGGTCTTATAGTAGCTATCAGATGTTCTTGAGTTGGGAAACAAGGACAGAAAGGAGCAAGGGAATTTCCCTATTTACAGTTTTCCTGTGTTAAGGGGTACAACGTCCATGGCATCTCTGTACAATGCCCATGGCCATCTCCCTTCCATGCCCATGCCAGAAGGAGAAGATAGATGAGGTCAGAACCTATTTGGAGATAATCAGAATGCAGAATACTCACCTCAGAAGATGCTGGGCAGCCCACTCTTGACATATAAAGGACCAATGACTAATCTTTAAGAGGAAATAGCCTGGATAATTCCATTATCAAAATGATATCATTTAGTAATGTAAACAATCAGGGATTATGTGGACATTCAGTGTGCATTATTAGACAAGTCAAATTTTATTTTTAAATTGACATATTGCTTTGTCAGAAGAATGGAAAGTGTTGGTTTTGATTCATGAAATAAAACATCATAGTCCATCTTCTGAACAAGTTAATTCTTTTCTCTGGCATCAGTTACTTCTATGAAATGGAGATCACATCAAAAAGTCACTTGAGCTCTATATTTTATAAAATCATCAGGACCTATTAGAGGTGATGATGATCAGGATGGCAACATTCCTACCTAAATCTGCATGGAGGTGGGGGCAGCTGGGTAGCTCAGTGGATTGAGAGCCAGGCCTAGAGACGGGAGGTCCTAGGTTCAAATCTGGCCTCAGACACTTCCCAGCTGTGTGACCCTGGGCAAGTCACTTGACCCCCATTGCCTACCCTTACCACTCTTCCACCTATAAGTCAATACACAGAAGTTAAGGGTTAAAAAAAAATCTGCATGGAGGCAGTAGTTTGGTTTTAGACTCAAAAGATCTTTAAGGTCCAGGCGACTTGAAGTTATCCAGTCCAACATATGTGTTAAAATTTGGGTGAAATATAAACTATATTCACTGATCTTAAAGTCTAGAGTTTTCAATTAATCAAATTAATCTGATAAGACGGAGTCATGCTGTTGTGACAAACATTTCCTTTAGTATCCATTAATCATCTCTTTGATCATCTGTTCTCACATATTGCCAGAAATTGACTATTTTCTATATTCTGATCTCTTTCCTTTTGCAAATTTGGCTCTTTGGGGCCATCTTCTAACGTGTACTTCCTTCTCTATTTTTTTTTACAGTCATTCCAATATTGCTTCGCAATCACATTGACCACTTCTTTGCATGTCCTATGAGGTAGTTCATTTGGGTTGGTTGACTGAAATTAACTGAGGGTAGGCAAGAAAATGAATATGCTCCATGATTTTTAATAAGAAGTATTCCTCTGTAATCCATCCTCATCGCTGTGTTGTTAAAACTCATTTGTAGGCCAACTGAAAAGTCTCTTCCAGTCAGAACTGAGGTCCTGGTTGAAAAATTTGGTCCCTCCTGCCCCAGCCCAACCATTCATTTGCTTCTAAGCAGGTTAAAGTGGGATGATCGCTTGGTTTATGGGTAAACAAGGCACCAGATTGGGCTGGGACTCCCTCCCCAAGGGTGGGCCTCCTGTTCTTGCTTCTCCTTGGCACTACGGATGGTTTACTCTCCAAAGGGATCGTGATTGAGGTTCTTCTATTTAAGTATAGTGGAAGCAGCTGAGGCCCACAAAGCAAGTAGCCTGTCTTAATTGTCAGAATGGGCCATGATCAGCCACACCTGAAGGCCAACCCACTTTCCCCAGCTGAAGCTATTAGAAGGTTTTTCAAAGTTCCCCCCCTCCCCTCCTCCATTCAGTTCTCAATAGATTCCCATTCCATATGGTCTTTTCAGACTCATACTGGTTACTGACCCAAGAAAAGGGGAAGAGAGTTTGTTTCAGTTTAAGAACAGTTATACATATTGCTTTTAATAAACTGTAATCTTTCACTTGAGAAAGGCATGCCTCCACTGGCCTCAGTGTCATCTTACACGCCACATACATGAATAGATACCTTCTCATCAGCTCTTTTTGGTTTTGATTTTGATTCAAATTTTCAATGCAGTTGGCATTCTCAGGAACAGAAGAAACAGGAGAAAAATATGTAAGTTTTAAAATTAATATCCAATATTCTGAGTATTATATTTAATAAGATTTATTAATAATAACTAACATAAAAAGCTAGAGCAAAAAGCCACTTTTCTCAGCCCTGCAGGGGAAAAAAGAGAGCCTGAGAGGTGGAGTTGCAGAACTTATAAACAAAAAAGTAACCACGCAAGGTGATGGAGAGAAAGAGATGCTGGAAGAAGAAAGGAATTCTGGGGAACATAGTTCCAAAGGTACACAATCTCCACTTATACAAATACCAATGGACTTTTTTTTCCATCTTTCCAGCTTTCATCAGTCATCTTCCTGCTCACATCAACAATTAAGAGTATCCCAGTTGGTGCCTTTTTCTGACTTCCATTATAGTCAACTTTTTTAAAATACAGAAAATACACACAAACACAGAGAGATGCAAATACCTCTTTTGGGCGTCCTTATCTCATTTCTCCAGTTTTAGTCCTTTCTGTGATGTAGGGTTCTCAAAACTATCCTTAGAGGTCCAAACCAGGCTTTTTGTCCAATCCTATTACTTTTCTTTGCTTTGTCATCCTTCTATAGTCTTTTCTTTTCTGTTTAATCGCAAGTTGTTTAATGAATTCTCTGAGCACACAGCTCACCTTCTTTAGAAACTTATTTTTCCTCTGTCTCACAGTTTTTCTTTTTGTCATCAGAATTTCATTTTTATCAATTTCCATTCCCTCCTGGACAAATTTTTTCCTGACTATGATTTCTCCAACAGTTTTAAATTGGCTTTGTCAAAATTTAATGGTTTACATCAGTGATTCCCAAGTGGGTGCCACCGCCCCCTGGTGGGTGCTACAGTGATGCAGGGGGGTGCTGATGGCCACAGGTGCATTTATCTTTCCTATTAGTTGCTATCAAAATTTAAAAAACATTAATTTCCAGGGGCGCTAAGTAATATTTTTTTTTCTGGAAAGGGGGCGGGAGGCCAAAAAAGTCTGGGAACCACTGGTTTACATGAACTTTGTCTTTCCTCTATTTCTGAATCATAAACTCTAGTCAAGAGTGGCCACTCCCACCTCTGAGTTTCTCTCATTTCTAACCCTCCCTTTTCTAGTTTCACAGAATATGATTCAGAACATAATTAGCCCTCTTGGTTTCTTCACCTTTTGAAAAATAGGATGATCATTAAGCCAACATATGAAAATTGTAGTTGCTATGTCTGTGGCAGCAAGAGATGCACAGTGTGCCTGGGTATTTAAAGTCCCACTTCACTACTATATTTTGCCTATAAAGAAACAAGACAATGTATTTGCCACCTCAGTCTTCTTTTTTCCATCTTCCTTTCTTCCTCCTCCTCCTGCTTCATTCTTTGCTTTCTCATCTTCCTCACTGACTTGTTCACTTCCTCTTTCTTTTTTTAACAAATAATAAAACATTCAATGCTTTGGTTTAAATTCCAAAACAGTCAATTAATTCTCTCAGTTTTAGTTGATTTTTGCCCTATACTTGCATTTATAGGATGCAATTCCATCATGAATTGAGTCAAATCCCAATTTGCTCTCCCCCCCAAAATGTGTTGACTTTAATCTGACATGGATCTAACGTTTAATCAATTTCTTAACCTCATGAAGATTATGGTCATTAAATAGAAACCTCTTTAGGGTTTGGCATGACTGATTATAGAAATACTAATATTTTGTATAGTTGCTGGGATCAAAACATCTTTTTATTCCACATTATTATCCACAAAATATAAAAAAATCATTTAAATCAACTTTAAATTTATAATTTAACATAATTCATATTTTTCATTCTCCCTCTATTGTGAAGCTGGCTTTTCCAAAGGCCAAGTATATCATTCTAACAAATCCTATTAATTTTTTTCTGCCCAATAAAAGATATAAGTTCATGTTTTGATATAAAATTTCTAGTAATTTGCTCCTAGAAGAAACATTAAATTTATTATTTACATTAAATTGAATGTCTTGAAACTAAATAAAATTAATGAAATCTTCAACCTGACTCATGCTTTCCATTACCAATTTTCAAATTTTCCAAAGCCCTTCTAGGAGATATGATAGATTCTGAGATATTTGAATGTTAGTTGTTCTTGACTGAAATGGAGTTGAAAGTAATGAAAATTCTCCAAGAATGCCAATCATTAAAGCAAGGCCTTACAAGAAACTAATGTTAGCTAATATCTTTGCTAAACTAGAGTAAGGATAAGAAAAATGAATGAATATGTAGAATTTGCCAGCCATATAACAATAGCATCTTTTTTCCATTTAAAAAGAATTGAGCTACGTGTAGAAAAAATTTTTGACAATCATTTTTTGACAATTTAGAATTCAGATTTTATCTTTTCCTTCCCTCCCCCACCTCCTTGAGACAGTGCATAGTCTGATATTTTATACCCCTATGTTCATGTAATACATGTACATGTTTTCATACTGCTCACATTATAATGGGAAACATACCCTACATACAATAACAATCTCATGAAGGAAATATAGTGGAAGATGGCGTGCTTTGACCTTCACTAAACATATTTTGGTAGAGGTAGGTCATTTCCCCTTATCTGTGATATCTCTCCAGAATGCTTGTATAAGTTCACAGTTTCACCAACAGTGTATTAGTGTCACAGTTTTCCCACATCCCCTCCAACATTCTCATATATATATAACACTTTCCTTTCTTGATATGTGTATTCCTTCTTTCATTAAAGATAATGTTCTATTCACTGTTTCTTAAACACTTTCAATTGATTAAACAAGGTGTTATATAAACCTTAAACATGTTATAAACTTAACAATTAAAATGTATATTTTAATACAGCATGCATTCATTAAGCATACCATATGGGGAAAAATGCCTTCTACTCTGAGTGATGACCTGTATGTAGGGGAATCGCCATTCCATGGAAGAAGAAATAAGTCACATCCAAATAACTATATAACAAATATATGATATTTATTGGTTCAGTAAAATATAAGTTCCTTGAGGCAGAGACTCTCTCTTCACATTTGTAAACTCAACACCTACCACAAGGTGTGAGACAGAGTAAGGCCTTGATAAATAATTGTTTACTGCTTAATTAAAATGAATATTTCCCTACTCTGAATGATTTAAATAAGGAAACAAAAGAAATATTTCTTTTGGGGAATGAAGGATAGAGGTTCATGAGTTGTTAGAGGTTTCAGAGGACCTAAGGTTCTCTATTAGTACATACTTTTCTCAAGAATCTAATACAAATCAACACATATGTGCTTGTATATATGTGCAATGTATATTATAGTTGTTTATGTATATATATACATATGTATAGATATAGATATAGATACAGATACAGAAATAGATATAGATATAGATATAGGTATAGAGATAGATATAGATATAGATATAGATATAGACATAGACATAGACATAGACATAGATATAGATATAGATATAGATATAGATATAGATATAGATATAGATATAGATATANATAGATATAGATATAGATATAGATATAGATATAGATATAGATATAGATATAGATATAGATATAGATATAGATAGATATAGGTATACATCATCATGCTAATTTCTAGGGAAAGGGAAAAAACGGAAGCATCCCTACCCTCAGTATGTTTCAGGCATTTGACTGGAAGGAAAGAAACTCCTATACCAATAGACATCCAGTGTCACACATCTATTAACTATATCAAGTAAATGAAACCTTCCTGTTTCCATGCTCATGGTATTATCTACTGTGCCACATTATTGCCCAAACTTTGACTTTGGTTTCCTGTCACCTTGTCTCATTGCTACATGATTCACTTGTAAGTTTGTAGGGTCTGAGGGCATTGTATCTCTTTGTTGAGTATTCTTATCAGTGTCTTAACAGCATCTACATGTGAGCTGATGGAATGTTTGCATTGGGAACCAAAGATGTACTAGATTTCGATTCAGTTCTTCACAAAGAGCCTAGCAAATAAATCATCAAATGTCTAAAGGGGAATTCTTGAGTGCCCACTGGGTAGGGAAAAATGGACTTCCACCTGTATCAGTGAAGGGCTCAAATTAATTAATTAGATTATCAACCTCAGTTCATTTGCAGCATCCTAGGAACACTGTGGGGATGTTCAGTATAGTACCTGGGATATAGTAGGTGTTTAATAAAGGTTTATTGATTTATTGTCATTAAATCCTTGTACTGGTACTCAGAAGTCATCTATAAGAATGGGAGTTGAGATCAATATATTTAGAGCAGATATAGATTGGAAATATATGTAAAGCATGTCATGGGAGAAAACACACACACACACACACACACACACACACACACACACACACAAAAGGAACTCTGGGGATCAAGGTCTTATGTAGAAGTTGTCCCTTGAGCTGAGTTTTGAGAAAATTTGAGAAAATAAAATTTCTAGTGAGCAGGGAGTATACTTCAGCTATAAATGAGTCAACTGGGTAAAATATGGCTGTGAGCTATGGAATAGCGAGTGAATCATGAGTACAGGAAACAAATAGCAGCCCAAAATGACTAGAATGTAGAGCTCATAGAAAAGACCTTGATAAGAGAGAAAATTAGTTGGTAATTATATAATGAGAAACATCTAATACAAAGATCTTTTAGTCAACCAACAAGCGTTTTCTAATTATTTATTGTCAAACCATGTGATAGGCTTGAGAAATAGTGACATAGAGACTAAGATGAAATAGCCTCTGCTCTCAAGGAATTTACATTTCACCAGAGAAACAAATCTTTCTCCTTTCTCTTTCTAGTCAAAACTTTAAGTTTTATCAAACACTTTAAAAATATTACTAAATTTTCTTCTATATATGAAATGATTATGTTCATATTACATATATATATATATATATATATATATATAT
>NW_025383472.1:0-9008 GCF_016433145.1 Gracilinanus agilis
AAAGACTGAGAGAGCATATACAATATATAGTGCCCACTATGTGCCAGGTAATATGTTGTGTTTAAAAAAAAGTTTTATCTCATTTAAACTTCATAATAACCTTGGTAGGTAGGAATTTATACTATCCTCATTTGACAGATAAGGAAATGGAGACAAACTAGGTTAAGTGACTTTTCCAAGGTCACATAGTTAGTTAAAAGTCCAAGAGTCCCCAGAATTTGTTCAGTAAAGAGGATGATTAACATGGCCAGCCTTGTACTTTAGAAAAATCTATTTGATGGTTAAGGGCAAAATGGTATAGAAAGAGGAGACTTCAGTCAAGGAGACCAACTAGCAGGATACTGCAATAGTCCAGTGATGATGTGATTAGGGTCTGTACCAGGAGAGTTGTAGGGAAGGTAGAATCAATAGGGTTAAGTTCTCATAAACTTTACAAGGTGAGATCCCTCTTTGAGCTACAGAATCAATCAATTAGGCAAAGGTATAAAATGGATGTAATCAATTTATTTATTTATTTATTTTAAATTTTTAACATTTATTAATATTCATTTTTAACATGGTTACATGATTCATGCTCCTACTTTCCCCTTCACCACCCGCATTTCCCCACCCATGGCCGACACACATTTCCACTGGTTTTATCATGTGTCCTAGATCAAGACCTATTTCCAAATTGTTGGTAGTTGCATTGGTGTGGTAGTTTGGAGTCCACACCCTCAATCATGTCCACCCCGACCCATGCGTTCAAGCAGCTGTTTTTCTTATATGTTTCATCTCCTGCAGTCCTTCCTCTGGATGTGGGTAGCGTCTTTACCATAAATCCCTCAGAATTGTCCTGGGTCATTGTATTGCTGCTGGTACAGAAGCCCATTACATTCAGCTTTACCACAGTATATCATTCTCTGTGTACAATGTTCTTCTGGCTCTGCTCCTTTCACTCTGCATCTGTTCCTGGAGGTCTCTCCAGTTCTCCTGGAACTCCTCCAGTTTATTATTCCTTTTAGCACACCCGCATATACCACAGTTTGTTCAGTCATTCCCCAATTGAAGGACATACCCTCACTTTCCAGATTTTTGCCACCACAAAGAGCACAGCTATAAATATTTTCGTACAAGTCTGTTTATCTATGATCTCTTTGGGGTACAAATCCAACAATGGTATGGCTGGATCAAAGGGCAGGCATTCTTTTATAGTCCTCTGAGCATGATTCCAAATTGCCAGCCAGAATGGCTGGATCAGTTCACAGCTCCACCAGCAATGCATTAATGTCCCAATTTTGCCACATCCCCTCCAACATTCATTACTCTCCCCTTCTTTCATTTTAGCCAATCTGCTAGGTGTGAGGTGATCCAGTTTTATTTATTTGGAAAGTGTTTTGTAGTTGTTTTCGTATAATTTCTATGTTTGTTTTGGTAGATAGATTCCCAAGTATTTTATATTGTCTAGGGTAATTTTAAATGGTGTTTCTCTTTCTACCTCTTGCTGCTCTAATGTGTTGGAAATACATAGAAATGCTGATGATTTATGTGCATTCATTTTGTATCCTGCAACTTTGCTAAAGTTGTTGATTATTTCTACAAGCTTCTTAGTTGATTCTCTAGGATTTTTTAAGTAGACCATCATATCATCTGCAAAGAGTGATAGCTTAGTCTCCTCATTACCTATTTTGATAACTTCGATTTCTTTTTCTTCTCTAATTGCTACTGCAAGTGTTTCTAGTACTATGTTGAATAATAGAGGTGATAATGGGCATCCTTGGTTCACACCTGATCTTATTGGGAAAGCTTCTAATTTATCTCCATTGCATATAATGCTTGTTTATTATTTTTAGGAAAGGTCCTTCTATTCCTATAATTTTCAGTGTTTTCAATAGGAATGGATGCTGTATTTTGTCAAAGGCTTTTTCAGCATCTATTGAGATAATCATGTGATTTTTGTTTGATAGACTATTGATATGGTCAATTATGTGGATGGTTTTCCTAATGTTGAGCCATCCTTGTATTCCTGGTATAAATCCCACCTGATCATGGTGGATGATCTTCTTAATTACATGCTGGAGTCTCTTTGCTAGTATTCTATTTAATATTTTTGCATCTATGTTCATTAGGGAGATTGGTCGATAGTTTTCTTTCTCTGTTTTTGATCTCCCTGGCTTTGGAATCAGTACCATATTTGTGTCATAAAAGGAATTTGGTAGGACTCCTTCTTTGCTTATCATATCAAATAATTTGTATAGTATTGGGATTAGTTGCTCTTTGAATGTCTGATAGAATTCACTTGTGAATCCATCAGGCCCTGGTGATTTTTTCTTGGGGAGTTCTTTGATGGCTTGTTCAATTTCTTTTTCTGATATAGGATTATTTAGGTATTCTATTTCTTCTGCTGTTAATCTAGGCAGTTTATATTTGTGTAAATATTCATCCATATCTCCTAAATTGTTATATTTATTGTCATATAATTGGGCAAAATAGTTTTTAATGATTGCCTTAATTTCCCCTTCATTAGAGGTGAAGTCTCCCTTTTCATCTTTGGTACTGTCAATTTGGTTTTCTTCTTTCCTTTTTTTTCATTAGATTGACCAGTACTTTGTCTATTTTATCTGTTTTTTCAAAGTACCAGCTTCTAGTTTTATTTATTAATTCAATAGTTCTTTTACTTTTGATTTTATTTATTTCTCCCTTGATTTTTAGTATTTCTAATTTAATTTTCTTCTGGGGATTTTTAATTTCCTCGCTTTCTAATTTTTTGATTTGCATGCCCAATTCATTAATCTCTGCCCTTCTTAATTTGTTAATATATGCCCTCAAGTATATAAATTTCCCCTTGAGTACTGCCTTGGCTGCATCCCACAGAGTTTGGTAGGATGTCTCATCATTGTCATTTTCTTCAATGAAATTATTGATTGCTTCTATGATTTCTTCTTTGACTAATTGGTTTTGGAGAATCATATTATTTAATTTCCAATTAGTTTTTGATTTGCCTGTCCAGGTGCCCTTACTAATTATTATTTTTATTGCATTATGATCTGAGAAGGTTACATTTATTATATCTGCTCTTTTGCATTTGTTTGCCATGATTCTATGCCCTATAACATGGTCAATCTTTGTGAATATACCATGTGCAGCTGAAAAGAAGGTGTATTCCTTTTTGTCCCTATTTATTTTTCTCCACATGTCAATTAAATCTAATTTTTCTAGGACTTCATTCACCTCTCTTACCTCTTTCTTAATTATTTTTTGTTTTGATTTATCTAGATCTGAAAGAGGAATATTTAGATCTCCCACTATTATCGTTTTACTATCTATTTCCTTCTTGAGCTCTTCCAGTTTCTCCTTTAGGAATTTGGATGCTATGCCACTTGGTGCATACATATTGAGCAGTGTTATTTCCTCATTGTTTATACTGCCTTTAATCAGGATGTAATGACCTTCCCTGTCTTTTTTAATCATATCTATTTTTACTTTGGCTTTGTCAGAAATCACAATAGCCACTCTTGCCTTCTTTTTCTCATTTGACACCCAAAAGATTTTTGTTCAAGCCCTGAACCTTAAACTTGTGTATGTCCACCCACTCATATGTGTTTCTTGCAGACAACATATGGTGGGATTTTGGTTTCTAATCCACTCTGCTATTTGCTTCCATTTTATGAGCGAGTTCATCCCATTCACATTCAGAGTTATAATTATCAGCTGTGCATTTGCTGACATTTTTGTATTCTCCCCTATTCCTACCCCTTCTTCTTAAACTATTTCCTTTTAAACCAGTGGTTTGCTATTAAGCCATTATCCCTTATCCCCTCCCTTGATTGACTTCCCTTTCTACTCCCTCCCTTGTTATTCCCCTCCTTTGTTTTGAAGGCCTAATAAATTCCCTCCCCCTTCTTCTCCCCTCCCTCTTTTGACCTCCCCTCTCCCCTGCTCCCCTTGCTTTATCCCTTCTGACTTTCTCAGTAGAGTTAGATAGAGTTTTATATTCCAATGGATACTATAGCTACTCTTCCCTCTCCAAGGTGATTACGCTGAGAGTAAGGTTTAAAAATTACCTCTTGTTGCTCTCTTCCTCTCCTTCTTATAATAGTATCTGTCCCCTCCCCATCCCATGCCCTCTTTTTGTGTAATATATTATCCTATTTTTCTTATTCTCTCAAGTTTCTCCTGGTGTCCCCCTCCATTCACCCTCCTTTTTCCCACCCCCATATCATCTTAGACCATTCAACACTCCACCTTCTCCCCATAAATCCTTCTTCCGACCACTATAATAGTGAATACTTAATAGTGAATGGAGTTCACTACAGAGAATTATACATAGCATTTCTCTACATAGGAATACAGATAATTAGATCTTACTGAGGCCCTTAAAAAGGCAAATTTAAAAAAAATTATGAGTTTTCTTTCTTTCCCCTCTGTTTCTTATTTACCTTTTCGTGTTTCTCTCAATTTTTGTGGTTGGATATCAACTTTCCATTTAGCCCTGCTCTTTTCTGTGCAAATACTTGGAAATCTTCAATTTTGTTGAATGCCCATACTTTCCCCTGGAAGTATATAGTTAATTTTGATGGGTAGTTGATCCATGGTTGCAGGCCTAGCTCTCTTGCCTTTCTGAATATCATATTCCAAGCTTTGCGGTCTTTTAGCGTGGAGGCTGCCAGATGCTGTGTGATCCTGATTGGTGCTCCTTGATATTTGAATTGTCTCTTTCTGGCTTCTTGTAAGATTTTTTCTTTTACTTGGAAGCTCTTGAATTTGGTAATTATATTTCTGGGCGTTTTCTTATCTGGATCGATTGTCGATGGTGATCTATGGATCCTTTCAATGTCTATATTGCCCTCTTGTTTTAGGACTTCAGGGCAATTTTGCTGAATAATTTCTTTTAGTTTGGAGTCCAAATTTCTATTAATTTCTCCCTTTTCAGGGAGACCAATGATTCTCAAATTGTCTCTTCTAGACCAGTTTTCTTGGTTTGTCACTTTCTCATTGAGATATTTCATGTTTCCTTCTATTTTTTCAGTCTTTTGGCTTTGTTTTATTTGTTCTTGTTGTCTTGAGAGATCATTGGCTTCTAATTGTTCGATTCTATGCTTTAAGGACTGATTTTCAGCTATAATCTTTTGGTTTTCCTTTTCAATCTGGTCATTTCTGGTCTTCAGTTGACTTGCCTCACTTTCCAATTGTGAGATTCTGCCTTTTAAACTGTTATTTTCTTGCCTGATTTCCTTTTGAGCTACTTCCCATTTCTCTGACCAAATCTTTTCCAACTTTCTCATCATCTCAGTTTTGAACATTTCAAGAGCTTGTGACCAGTTTTGATTTTCTTGGGATGGTTCGGATGTGATTGCTTGTTTTTTCTCCTCTTCTGATTGCTCGGTGGTCTGGATTGTCTCTGTGTAAAAGTTGTCGAGTGTTAAAGATTTCTTCTTCTTGTTGTTAATCTTTCTCTCTTTCTTCTGGACTTCTTGGATCTGGGTAGCCATTGTTAGCTTCTCAGCTTTATCCTCGTGCTGAGGGTCTTTCTGTGGTCTTTTGGCTCCTGAGGTCTGAGGTCTGGTTTTTTCCAAGGTCAAGCCCCCTGGTGGACCCTCTTTCTTGATCCTCTGCAGGAGGCTCCTTTACAAGTCTCAGGGCACTGCTTCCACAGTCCTATACCCATCTGCACTGGTTCCCTACTCAGGGTTTCAGAACCTTTGCTCCTGCCTGTGTCTGCCTCCGCCCACGTCTCCACACTCACCTGCGCTCTGCATCCACGCTCAGAGTCCGTGTGCATTCCTCAGCTTTTTGGGGTCCTAAATCTTGCTGCTCTCAGGAACAGGCCCTGGAGCTGCCAGTGACTCGATGGGTGCCCCAAACTTGCTCTATTTCTTTAACCTGGCTTTGGCGCTGCAGGTGGTATGTATGTTTGTGGGGGTGCAGGGGGGTGGTTGCTCAGCCCGCGATTTAGTGAGAGCTGTTTCACCCCTTTATAGCATGGAAATGCCCTGATTCCACGTACCTTCCACGCTGCACCCTGTTGTGGGGTCCCTCGGTTCGACTGGTTTTGTTTTTATGCCCCCTTGAGAAGTCCTGTTTGTTTCGGTCAGAAGAGGTTAAGCGCTGCTTTTTACTCTGCTGCCATCTTAACCCGGAACCTCTCTGTAATCAATTTATTGATACCTCTGTTGACTGAATTAATAAAAAAAAAATAAACGAAGTGAAAACAACCTATTTAATCAAATAGAGTGGAATAATAGAATATTTCAGGCCCCTGAATGAAATCAAATGACAAAATAAATTGACATTTGCTGAAAGAATTAAACATATCTTTGTGTCTTTGTATATGAAAAGAGATTCCAGAAGGAAAAATTTTCTAGCTACTACTTGGAGAGTTAAGATTTTGGAATACTTAGAGCAGCCATAATCATTCCTTTGTAATCTAAGAGGGGGTAAGAGGGACATATTCCAAAGAGAGCATCATAGTACTGATTCTGCCCTATTGACAGTGTTATCAGGGAAACCACATTGATATCAGAAGATTCAGAAAAAAAAATACAGCTTCTGGGATGATGACCTTTTCAAAGTAGGTAGAATGCTAGCTTCAGGATCCTACAAGGGACCTTATCATTGGGCTCTAGCAGAAAGCTAAACATTTCTTAGGAGAACTTCATAAGGTCTCCAGGAAGAGAGAAAATTACTTCCATCCAAAAAGGAGGTGATCTGCTGCTTTTTGATGTACGAGATCCTAGCTTGAGCCCATTTTGTCCTGGAAACTATTGTTATATGGGGGGAGGTTGTAACTTTTTGTAGTAAGAAGACCAGTTGGTTAACTTTGTAACATGAGTTAATGTAGTCTGGGAAGAATGGTGGGGCCTCCTTGAGGGAGTTGAACTGACACAATGTGGAAGCAGTTGTAAAAAACCAACAACCTCTGTTTATTAAGGTTTATGAGAATTGAAGTTTTAACAGAAAGGTAAAGCAGGAAAAGTCCTAAAAACTAATGGGTTTCTAATTCCAACCACCACAAACTTAAGGTCCTCATGGACCTGTCTTTTGCCCGGTCAAAACTGGACCTTCACTATTCTCCTTATCTGTCTTACCCAAAATCTATCTGACTAAAACCATTTTTAATTATTATTCTTATCTTATTCAGTACTGCCTTCTTGTAGTGTTCAGTTAGATTTCCACCTTCTATCCAGTCAGGGTTTTGGCTTAGTGTTTCTGGCCAGAAAAGGCCAGAACCCAGCCTGGTCTCTCTGTATCCAGAGAGGAGCCAAAACCCAAGACTTTCTTTTCTCGAATGTAGATCTTCTTTCCACAGCTCTTTCCAAAACCTTCCAACTTCTTCCTCCTTCCACAACAATCACCTGGATAAAAGAATTTCCAGGAGCCAAAGTTTTTGCCACCTCTCTGGGCAGGGAACACAGAGAGAGAGAGAGAGAGAGAGAGAGAGAGAGAGAGAGAGAGAGAGAGAGAGAGAGAGAGAGAGAGAGAGAGTTGGAGCCAACCTAACTCTCCAACTGCTCCTAGGTCTAACACAGAATTCCTAAGCCAGACCCAGCTCAAGATTCCATCTGAAGGCAGGCAGTCTGTTCCTGTCACTTATAAAAACCCTTAAAAACTCAAAATCTATATTCTCCTTAATAAGTCTGTATTTTTTTTTTGGTGGAAGAGTATGTCATAGCTTTTTAAAATTTTTTTTAGGATGGGGGAGCAGAGGATGTGTGGTACCAATTTTTTCTTTTCCTGTTTACAAAATTTAACTAAAACTTAATGAACTCTAACTAGCTGGTAGTCAAAGATCACACATTGGATAGATAGTCATGAAAAAATGTACTAGAAAATAACATTCAGCCCCACTTAGTTACCTATAGAACCCTGAGGGTAGAGGTTTAATGTCTCTAGAGATCCAGTTCATAAATGTTAGTGGGTACTGGGGAAAGTGAGCCTGAAGTGGGCACTTCTCCATAAATAAATATAAATTAAATGCTGTCTAGTTTAAGAGGAAAGATGATAACAGTTTTAAGGGATCAGGAAATGTTTGAAGTAGTCAGTTGGGCTTGTCTCTTGAGAAGTAAGGGAATCTAGTAGAAGAAATGAAGAAAACAGACATTCCAGGCGAGGGTAATGTGGTAATGTCTAGTACAAAGGCATGGAGATGGAGATAGGAAGTGTGTGTGTGTGTGTGTGTGTGTGTGTGTGTGTGTGTGTGTGTGTGTGTGTGTAATAGAAATGNTGTGTGTGTGTGTGTGTGTGTGTGTGTGTGTGTGTGTGTGTGTGTGTAATAGAAATGGATGTGCCTACTCAAGTGCCTGATTGGATGAGTCCACATTAAATCCTTCAGATAAACTAATGAGATAAATATTACTAGACACAGAAAGGACAAAGCTAGAAGAATAGTTTAATGGAAAACCCAAAATATTTAGTTGACCATTTGTCCCAGACTGAAAAAGGTCAAGTATTTTTCCGTTGTCTCCTTATGTTATAACACTAATATACAATAATTCTTCAAAAAGCATAGTATACAATAGAATGTAATGTGTACCTTTAAAAGGTAAAACATCATATGTGAGATATAAAGAAAATAGGATGTCATAATATTCTCTGATATTCTCTACATATGAAATAAAGCTTATTAACTATATATCAAATGAGATTATAGAAATAAAAAAAGTTTGCTTTGTAAAACAGAAAACACTATATAAATGATATATAGCACTATGTATATAATTAGAATATCATATTTTCCTCATCATTCTATGATCAAGGATGGGAGACATAGGGAAATCAACTACCATAATATTTTTTGTTTATTCTTTTGAAGATATATCAGATGAGCAAAATTAGATTCACAATTTGTGAGAACAAGGACTCTTTCTTTCTTCCTTTTTCCTTTCTTCCTTTTTCCCTCCTTCCTTTTTCCTTCCTTCCTTTCTTCCTTCCTTCCTTCCTCTTTCTTCCTTTCTTCCTCTTTCTTTCTTTCTTTCTTTCTTTCTTCCTTCCTTCCTTCCTTCTTTCTTCTTTCTTTCTTTCTTTCTTTC
>NW_025383473.1:0-7623 GCF_016433145.1 Gracilinanus agilis
TTTTCCAGTTTTTTGCCACCACAAAGAATGCAGCTATAAATATTTTTGTACATGTTTTTTTCCGTATGATCTCTTTGGGGGGTAAAAACCCAGCAATGGTATGGCTGAATCAAAGGACAGGCAGTCTTTTAGCACTCTTTGGGCATAGTTCCAAATTGCCATCCAGAATGGTTGGATCAATTCACAACTCCTCTAGCCATCTATTAATGTCTCAATTTTGCCACATCCCCTCCAACATTCATTACTCTTTGCTGCTGTCATTTTAGCCAATTTGTTAGGTGATAAGATTATGGTCACTTTTGATGGGTAAGTGATTCTTGGTTGTAAACACAGTTCCTTTGCCTTCTGGAATATTATATTCCAAGCCTTCTGGTCTTTCAGGTCAGAAGCTGCCAGTTCCTGTGTAATCCTGACTGGGGCTCCATGATATTTAAATTGTTCCTTTGTGGCTGCTTGTGGTATTTTCTACTTGACCTGGGAGCTCTTGAACTTGGTTTTAACATCCCTGGGAGTTGTCAGTTGGGAATTTAATGCAGGAGATGATCTGTAGATTCTTTCAATTTCTATATCATACTCTTGTTCATATCAGTTTTTTGGATATTTTTTTGTAATACGATGTTTAGGGGTTTTTTTGATCATGACTTTTAGATAATGTGATATTCTTAAATTGTCTCTTCTAGATCTATTTTCCAGTTAAGTTGTTTCCCCCGATAAGATATTTTGTGTTTTCTTCTATTTTTTCATTCTTTTGATTTTGTTTTATTGTTTCTTTATCTCATGAAGTCATTAGCTTCTATTTGCCCAATTCTAATTTTTAAAGACTGAATTTATTCCATGACCATTTGATCTTTCTTTTCCATTGTAAGGGGGGAAAGGGAGTTTTTGCCTGGGTGCATATTAAAAGGTTTGGTTGCCAGGGAATTGAATAATTATCAATCCCCAATTAAAGAATAACCTCAAGTCAAAATGACTTTTATGGAAGTTTATTTACAAAATATAGGAGAGAGTGGAAGTAGAGAGATGAGAAGAGGGTAGAATAAGAGATTTGTATTCAAGTCTGGGCTTTACTCAGGCAGGGCTCCAGAGGCCCAGCCAGAGCCTAAAAGTTAATTAACAAGGGTTTTAGCCACAAGGGCTTCTCCCAATCAAGGGAGCCTCCTGGAAGCTAGTACCTCCTAGGATGTTAAAGGAGTCAGCCTTCTTCACTCACCACATGTAGTTCTAAGAGAGAGATTTAAGAGCTATCTCACCAAGGTCTCAGGGTCCCAGGTCCAGAGTTCCTTCATGTCCAAGCAAGAACCAGGAGAGAGAAGCTGAGCTCCCTGAGATCCCTTTTTAAAGGGGCCTCTTTTGCATCACTTCCTGTGCCTTCCTCTTAGTTTACGTGTCCAATCACAACAGACACTTTTTTAAGAACTGCCCAGAAAGCAGTCAGTAAATTCTGATTTGTCACTCACTTTAGCACACGTGGGTTAAAGACCTCCCAACTTGTGAGTTAAGTGGAGATGTTTTCACATTTGGTGATTGAATCTAAATATGGGCAGGGTAGATTTAATCTCATTATCACACCATTTGGTCCATTCTGCTTTTCTTGACAGTCTTTCCATCATTGAATATTCTTTTGCCTCATTTTCCAGTAGGTCAATTCTTTTTTTTTTCATTAGTTTTTTGTGCTTCTTTTTACAGTTGACATATTTTTCTTTTTAATCTGTCGATTTCTTTTTACATTATTTTCATTTCTTTTTCTGATTATTCTTTAACCTGTCTTATTTGATTTTTGAATTCCTTTTTGAGTTCTTCCAGATCTTGTTAAGAGAGTTTTTATTAATTTATCCTTTTATATTTAAGAGGAAAAGGAGCAACAATATTTTTCAGTAACAGACCCCCTGCTGTGCTACTTGTCAGTTGGTGACCCCCTGCTGTACACATTGGCAGTTGATGACAATTATAAGGATGTAGCAGCTGAGCATGGTTTTGTAAGTTTCAGACAACTGAAAAGGGCTTTTGTCTCTGTCTTTCCTGGGTAGAGGGTGTGTTGCTAGCACTCTCTCTAATTGGAGACAGAGAAACAGAATAAGGCTTTAATAGGCTTATCGATCATTGATAACTTGGGTAGACAGGTAAATAGATAGTGATTATATTATCAGATAGAGAGAGTGGTGAGAGTAGGTGAGGACTTTGGCCTAACAAAAGATACTGCCCTCTGAGGCAGATCGATGTAGGGTTTTCTGGAAAATTTTAGTTAGGATTGGGATCTTGGGTATAGTTATAATCTGTTATAAGATTACTTTCACTTTCCTCCTTCCTAATTCCTATCCGTATTTCCTAATAATAAACTAAATGTTTTGAATTTAATAAATTGTGCACTGGCTTTTGTTCAAACTCCTACCCCCCCCCCAAATTTAACCCTTCACAAGCTTGAGACTAATTCCTCTATCCCCTTTATTTTTGAAGTTTTTCATGTGGTTGTTTGGATTTCACCATTTACCATCCCTTGTTGGTTCTGTGCTTTGCTCTTTGTCCCCATAGAAATTGTCAAGTCTTTCATTTGCTTTCTACTCCTTTTTCAGGCCTTTTTTTTGGTGAAAACTGCTTGTTGTTTTTATCTCCTTTGCTGCTGCCTTGTAGCGTTCTGCCCTCTGACCTATTTTGATCTGGGGCTATGTCTTTACTTCAGCAGTGCAGGTCCCTGTGTTATGGACTTTTATAACACACTATGGACTGGTGCCAGGGCCTGGGACTTCACGGGGTATGTATGTCTGAGGTGCTCTTCTGTTGGTGTAGCCTTTGTCCCAGGATCCCAAAATTAGCCTTATCCAGTAGTGGAACCTGGCACGGTAGATTGGGGGGGTGGGGTGGTCAGCCAGCACTTCTCTGTGTGCAGTTTTGCTTGTAGTCCCCTCTTATCCCATGAAAATCAACTTGCTCTTCCTACTTTTCATGTTGTGTTCAGCAGGAGAGCCCCCCTCACTCCATCTTGCTATTGGTTTATGACTCCTGTGACTTTAGGTACTTTTCAAAGATTCGTTTGGAGGGATTGTCAGAGTGGGTTTTGGCTTTCACTCCTACCAAGCCACTATTTTGATTCCCCTAATGATGTCTTCTGATGCTGTAATCATACAGCTTTCTGCCAGACTTGCTTCTCCACTGGCTATTTCTCTCCATTGCTTTCCGCCAAGTGTCCATTCTCAATCCTAGATGGTTTCCAATCTTTTAGCTATCTTGAAGGCCATCTAATAATCTGTTTACCATTCACTGAAGGAATCTGCATTTACTAATCATCTTTACAGGCAAGGCCACAACTTTCTCACAGCCAACTTTTTCAACCACCTCTAGTAAGCCGTGTGTGTGTGTGTGTGTGTGTGTGTGTGTGTGTGTGTGTGTGTGTGTGTGTTCGTGTTAGCTTTTTTAGCCTTCTGTTGAGTCTTGACTGTTGTTTTCAGCTGAAATGCTATTTTCAGATCAGATCTTTCACTCAATGACTATAAACTACTTCCATTCAGCTATCTTACACCGGAAGGTTGCAGATCTAGAATTCAAGCACTGGACCTCTAATTCTTTTAGAAGTTCCACATTGGTACTCATATACTAAATCGTAGAAGCTTAGAATATCAGATAGAGGGAAGCTGGAGTTGTGATGTTATTGACTGACAACCTTGTCTTCAAGAATACCTAATAGGGACCTTTGATCCAGGCTGAGCAATAAACTTTTAAGTATTTCTTAACCACCCAAGCCAGAACTCAGCTAAAGAAAATCAAAACCTCCATTACCTCTTAATCATCCTAGCCTTAAGTCATTGTATGTTTTTCAAGTTTTCTGTGGCTAGTGTTTCATTCCCAAACTCTATTAAATTATGTAACCAGGTTGTTGCCTTTCCCCCTCACCTAAAATCTATAGAAGCACTCCACCTTCTCTGGTTCAGTGGAAATCCCAGAAGTTAGGTTCTGTGTGTCTTCTGAGATTGATCTATCCACTTTGATTAAAGACTCTTATTATAATTATGCTGGTGGTTCTGATTGTTTTCAGGTCAGCATCACCAAAGTTGAATTCAAATTAGAAACCACATTCTACATCTGTTGCTTATTACCTCCAAGACCTTGGCTAAGTCAGTTAAATTCCAAGGGTCTCAGTTTCTTCATCTGTAAAGAAGGGATTTGAAATAGATAGCTTCCAAGGTGTCTTTTTGCCCAAAGAATATTCATAAAATTGAATTAACTCTATATAAGTCTTTGTAGCTCTATTGTTGCTTATTTGTGGTACTACTGCTACAGGAAAAGAAGGGACAGTCTATTGTCCTACAGCACCTCTAAAATCTATTCATTGGGTGACATTCCTTAGTAAATGTTGCCTTCTTCTAGTAGAACAGAAGCTCCCAGGAGGCAGAGACTACCTCAATTTTATATTCGTATCATCATTGACAAGTACAAGAGTTGGTCCAAAATAGGCACTCAATCAATGCTTGTTGACTGACAGTATTATTGTTGTGTAGTTGTTCAATTGTGTTCAACTCTTTCTGACCCCATGGACCATAGCACTCCAGCATCTTCTGTCCTCCACTATCTTCCTAAGTCTGTTCAAGCTCATATTTGTTGCTTCCCTGATATTATCTGTCTCATTCTCTGCTGTCCCTTTCTTCTTTTGCCTTCAGTCTTTCCCAACATTAAGGTCTTCTTCAATGAATCCTGTCTTCCCATTATGTAGTCAAAATACTTAAACCTCAGCTTCAATATTTGATCTTCCAATGAATAATTTGAATTAAGTTTTTTAAGTATTGACTGATTTGATCTCCTTTGGTCCAAGGGGCTATCAAAAGTCTTCTCCAATACCACAATTCAAAGAGGACAGTTCTGGGTATTCAGATTTCCTTACTGCAGAACTCCCACAGCCTTATACATCACTAATGGAGAAACCATAGTTTTGATTTTCAGACCTTTGTCAGTAAGGTGATATCTCTGTATACTAATTAAAAATGTATAATGTGCTTAGCACCCTCCCCAACTTTAAGATTTAAAACAGAGACAAAATATCTATAATCAAGTATTTATATTTTTATATCCATTTTAAAACTTTTAAAATATGCAGATCCCCCACTACACACACACACACACACACACACACACACACACACACACACACACACACACACACACACTCTTTATGTTTTTGAGTTAGATTTTAGGAGATAAGTTTCATCTAGAGCCAAAGGCTTTATGGCCAATTTATAAAGCCCTCTGAAAAACAAATGAAGAAGTGTTTCTCTCCATCTGCTTTAAGTGCCGCACCTGAAGTCTGGCTCTGAGTCTGGTTCCTGCCAACATTTACATGCTGATTAATCCTATAAAATTTGATAGAGTCATTTCCACTACAGCACCTGGAATAATTGCATAGTTGCTGGCAAAGAGAGAGCTGAAGGTGCTGTTAAATCTGCCAATCACCATGTAGTTAATAGTTCTCCCGAAATTGCACTAAATACTGAAGCCCTGACCTTTTTGTTTATTCAAGACCCATTTTCTTTGTATTCCTCTTCCTTTGATTTGATTGTTTGTTGCTACATTTAACAACAACAAAAAAAGAAGCAAGCCACCCACACCAGAATCCTTGTCTCTCATCCATTAAAATCAGGCATTAATAATAACAAAGAGGAAGGCAACAGAGAAGCCCTTAAAGGAGGGGTTAGTGGGGAGCACATTAAGCAAATGCTCTGTGGGGCTCTTTATCAACATTCTGTGTCTACTGTGCCCATTTTGCTCTGCTCAATTATAGCTTCCCCTTAATGAACCCCCAATACCCAAAGAATCCATGATGGTCAATTGCATTAACTGGTCTTTATAGAAACTCTTCTGAGGACAAAAGAGTGGAATAAATGATTTGGAGTCAGAAGAGATGAGTTGAAGTCCTGCCACTGACATTTACCACCTTTATTACCTTGCAATGTCCTTTACCTCTCTGGGTCTCAGATTCCTTACTATAAAACTAAGAAATTGGAATAAATCTAAGGTCTTTTTAAACTCTTAATCTACAATTTTGTGATTCTATAATCAGTAGTATTATATATATTTATATATGTCTATATATGTATACATCTATATTAGACATATACATATATTAAAAATTATGTTTATCATTCAGGCCAGACTACCTGGCCCTGACAACTCTTCTGCCTTGGAAGCAATACATAGCATTGATTCTAAGAGAGAAAGAAAGGATTTAAAAAAAAAAAAAAAGAATGAGCTGGGTCTAAAATTGAAAAGGAGGAGAGTAGGCTTGACAGCCTCTGGAAAATGGGATAGTTCTTTCAGTGGCACTAAATTTCTTCCTGAAAAAAGGTCTATATTTAATACTAATCATTTTCCAGCTATTTTGTTTGGTTGAAAGCTACAAAAAATTGATATCCAAAGAAATGGAGTTGAGTCAACCAAAGGGCATCGAATAAACACACTTTATGGACATGAGCAGGCTGCAGCAAAATACAAATCAGGAAATATGTGGAAGGAGTATGAAGGCTTTTATCTGAGAAGAAGAGTTTATATGATCAAAAAACTTAAAATGGTTTGGTCACATGGAAAGAGAGAAGAATAATTGATGAACAACATGGGTTTTCTCTTGTTATCAATTCACCGTCAAGAGAATAAGACTCCCCCTATGTTGGATTGACACCTTGTGCCACAAACAGAAGAAAACTTGGACTTTCATCACATAGTACTAGCACACATGAACAGATTTTGATTTGTATTATTGTACGGGTATAATTTCAGAGAATGCCCACATTGATAATATCACAAACCAATTAAAGGATTTCAGTTTGTTTCATCTCAAAGGCTTAGCAGATCTTAATTTATTTGATCCTCATAATAACCCTGGGATGTAGGTGCTATTAGTTTCCTCATTTTACAGTTGAGAAAACTGAGGCAATCAGAGATAAAATGCCTTGTCCAGGGTCACATAGCTAGTGTCTAAGGTCGGATTTGAACCATAGTCTACCTGATTTCACACTCAGACTATCCACAGTGCCATGTGGCTAGCTTTATATAAATACAGCTATCTATCTAGATCTATATTAAATCCTTACCTTCTGTCTTAGTATCAGTTATATGGGCTAGGCAATCAGGATTAAGTAACTTGCTTGAGGTCATACTACTAGGAAGTAATTTACTTCACATTTGAACCCAGGCCCTCCCAACTTCAGACTGGTGCCCTATTCACTATGCTACTTAGTTGTCCCTGTAAATATTTTTAAAAAAATGTTCATATACCCCAGGTTCAGAATTTCTGTTTTAATTTAATGAACAAATTGGAAACATCTTCATAAAAAGGCAGAGTTCTACAGCTGCCTAACATCTCCATATAATTTACTCAGGAGTCCCATTTGCTAAATTTGTAAAGTAGGTGTTGTGTGTGAGCTGCAAAAAGTTCATTTAAACTCAGACAGAACATATTTTCACTGCTTATAATTCATCCTAGGAGCTTAACATTTGTTTGTCAATTTGGCCAACAGGATGATTGGGTAATTGGTATAGTTCAGAGTGAGTGGAAGTGAGCATTTTATGACATGCTTTTGACCTTCTAAATTGTAATTCTTAGGCGTTTTGAAAAAATTCTCTCTCTCTCTCTCTCTCTCTCTC
>NW_025383474.1:0-5234 GCF_016433145.1 Gracilinanus agilis
CCCCCCCTGTATTTAGGAGTTACTAAACTTTTTCTGAATTGCTTGCTGGCCTTTGCATGCCATCTGCAGCTTCTACAAAACTCCCCCCCAAAATCCTTGTTTAATTTCTTATGCCTACCCATGATATACTGAAACCATGATGGGGAAAGTCCCAATGTGGGAGGGATACATATGTGTGTTTGTATGCATATATTATATAAACATAAATTTTGAATAAAAGTTGTTTTCTTCTGCCTTAGAATCAATACTGTGTATTGGTTCCAGTGCAGAAGAGCGGTAGGGCTAGGCAATTGGGGTTAAGTGACTTGCCCAGGATCACACAACTAGGAAGTGTCTGAGATCAGATTTGAACCCAGGACCTCCCATCTCCAGACCTGGTGCTGTATCCACTGAGCTACTGAGCTGCCCTGTTGAGTAAAAGTTTTAATAGGGCCATGTTTACCTAGGTAGCATGTGGCAGAATAAGATTTCAGGCTGAGATCCTTGAGTCCCCAGGGCAGGACTCTCAGCATGATGTCCTATGCAGGTTTAATGGCAGCAGCCAGAAAATTCAACCTCCTGAAGCTGAGGTCACTTGCCACATCTTACCTCTTATCACGAGATCTTTGTACATGTTTAGACAGACTCTTTGTGCCAGGGACTATGTCTGACATTTCTTTGTAGTCTTTGCAGCATATAGTCAGTCTAGTGCCACTGAGAAAACAATTTTCATCCTGACTTTAATGGGAATTGTTTGTTATTATATAGTTGTTCGTATAAAGAATGTGTGTGTGTGGTGGGAGGGGGGCAGTTCTACTATAACCAGAAAAACCTCTAACCTTACGAGTCAGGCCATGCATCGTGAGTTGAAATGTCAATATCCCCTTGAAATAAAGGAAGAAAATGGAGGAGTCTAGAAGGATTCATTCAACTTAATTCATTCCATAGTAGCCTAGAGGAGAGTTTTCTTCAGAGGCAGGGGTCCATTGAGGAAGAAGGCAGAAGACAAAGCAGGGACATAGCCCTGGAGGACCTGAAAAGTGTTCTGAGGGAACTAGTGAGAAGGTCCTGATTCGGATCTCTTGGATAACTGGGAGCCAAATCAGGGCCAACCCAACGAGGGAGATTTTGTCCTCTGGAGGTCTGCAAGCAAAGGCTGAATGTAGATTTCTTGTGACTGGTATAGAGAGAAATCTTGGTCAGGTATAAGTTTGATTGGATGGCCTCAAGGGTGGTCCCTTTCAGTTCTGAAGTCATACATTCCCTGTGTTAACTTTGAGCCTCAGTTTCCTCATCTGTAAAATGAAGGTATTGGACTAGATAGGCCCCTGAGGCTAGGATTCTATGCTTCTGATTCAAACATCATGAAGATTTGCATAAACGGATCCAAAGCAAAGTAGGCAGAACCAGGAGCCCAGCATACACAATGACTACAAGTCCTTAATGAAAAGTCACACAAGAGACAGCAATGACAACACTGAACCTAGAGACTGGATGGGCAAAGATGCCAGATGTGTAAGTGAGGAGGGCCAGGACACTGTACTGATAGATTTTTCTTTTCTATTATTTTGTTGCTGTTGTTACAAGGAAGCTATCCTAGAGTTGGGGAAAAGAAACACTGGGAAATGATTATAACTTTAAAAGAATAGAGACATGAATAATTTCAAAAAATGGGCATGCCTCTGCTAGTCCATTGGGGTAAATAAAAGCTTAAAATAAATATTACTAATATCTTAGAAATAATAAAAAAATGGTGCTAGAGAGGAAAGCACAAGTGAACTCAAGATATTTTGAGAAGGAAGAAGAAGCAGATTTAGCAGCAGCCCAGATGTGTCAGTGACAGGACCCTGCAAAGATACGATTTGCACTGGGGCTTCCTTTTGAGAGGCTGGTGGTGCTACAGCACTACCAGTTGAAATGGGGAGCCTTTGCCAGAGGCCACAAGGCAGGAGAAGAGGAGCTCAGTCTTTGCCATGGGAGTTAGATGACACCTCCTGAAGGTCCTATAAGATGAAGGGATAAAAGATGGCCCCAGAGTATTGGTTTCTGTCTCATGAATAGAGGTCTTCCATCAAGAAGGGAGCCTTCCTCCAGGCAGTCTTTTTCCAGTCCCCAAATGAAACCCTCCAATGGGAAAATTACCTGTGAGCTTCCATATCTCTAGTCTTGATGAAATCAAAGTTTGATCCTATTAGCCAAGTCCAGGGTGGGGGGAGGGCGGTGGAGCGGGGAGGGGAGGAGAAAAGAGGAAATTCGCCTCATCTCTTCAAGTAGTAACATATCATGAATGAAAATGAAAGTCAAAAACAAAGTCATTATTGTAAAAATTGTAAAAAAAATTATTGTAAATTGTATTGTATCTGAGAATAAGCAGGACTGCAGTAGCCTTTCCTAGTTAAGGTCCAGGGGATTTAGAAGTGACTCAAAACAGGCCCTTGAGGATAGAATGAGATGGACGCAGCATTCAAAGTGTCCCATCCGGTCCGTTCCCCACCCCAGAGGCTAAGGGTTGCCACATATTCTTTCTTGTATGTACCTAGTTATTCATGCATTATATTCCTATTAAAAATAAAAAGCTTTCTGAGGGCAGGACCTATTTTCAGGTTTTTTCTTTGCCTTCCCAGCCCTTAGCCCAGGGCTTGGTAATAATCAGCAATAATATTAAATAGTCTTTATATGGCATTTTTAAGTTAAATATTATCTCATATGTTCCTCACAACAGCCCGGAGAGGTAAGTGCTGTTCTTTTTCCCATTTTAAAGATGAAGAAATCGAGTCCAAGTGACTTAAGGGGAAGCTAAGGAAGAAGCTCTGACTCAGGGGGCAGGAGTTATGGCTAAAGACAATATGGCTCTTGGGCCCAGCAAGAGGCAACCCCTGCCCCACTCCAGCCTCAGAGCTCTCCACTTTGAAGGAGGCACAAAAGCTTCTTAAGAAAAGATGAAATAGGCAAAATTAAAAAGAAATTACAAGTGTCCTGCCAAGCCAAAAGAATGTTACCTCATTTGTTTGTATGGGATGTGTTCCATAGGATGAGGGAACATCCGACTCCACCACAGTAAGCCAGCCAGTTGTCCTGGATCAGAAGCAAAAGTTCCAGATTCTAATAACCTCAGATCCCTCCTGTGGGATGAAGAGTCCCAGGAAACAGTCCTCATTTGCCCAGCTCACATTTGTGGAGTTGCTTCAATGCCTTTAGATGTATTTCTCATCGCTAACTGTCACGAGTCCCTTGAAAGTACAATGTATACTGCTGGCTGAATACACTGTCAAGGACAATCAATTTAAGGATAACAAATGCGCGCTCCCTTGTAACAATGACATCAAAGCAGGAACCTCACGTACTGTTACAAGATGCTCCTTTATAAGAGAAATGCTGGATGATCTCGGATGCTCAGCCAGCAGCGCGTCGGAGGGATGACACCGATGGGGGAATCTTCTGGTTTTCTAACAAAATAGCTTGGCTGAGTTAAAGGTTTTCCTTTGATGTCTCATGTCTGTTTCAGGCTTTTGGCATGAAAATATATTACACTGCAGTTTGAGAACATTAACCTTTAAATATTGCCATCAAAAGCATACTTTCTATGTTCTTAGCAGTTAACTGCTTTTGACATCCTATATTTTGCTCCTTCGAATTTCTAATTTGTCCCCCTGTTGGCTGCTTAAAAATTCTGAGCAATAATTCACAAAATAAGCCACCATTTATTAAAATTTGTTTATACAATATATTGTAATCATTTATGGTATGACTGTAATAACCTTAAATTTAAAAATTCTTTTGTCTAAGGCAAGGGCTGATGGATGGTTGCCATCACAGCGCACCTGGGTGTTCATGCAGCTTATTGTAGAAGCGAGTGTCTTCTGTCACACAAAAACCTAGATAGTTTGTGTATAGATTGTGCTGCTTAAATTAAGCATTTTTCCATTGCCAGGTTTAAAGTATTGTGCATTTAAAAAATAAGAACATTGTTCCGGGTTAAGATGGCGGCAGAGTAAGAAGCAGCTCTAAACCTCTCCTGACCGAAACACACAAAACTCCTCAAGGGGACATAAAAACAAGTCCAGACGAACGGAGGAACCCCACAACAGGACACAGCGTGGAAGGTACGTGGAATCGAGACATTTCCAAGCTAAAAAGGGCTCTCACTCAAGCGCAAGCTGAGCAACCGCCCCACCCCCACCCCCTCCACACTCTCCTATAGCTCTGAACCCAGCTAAAAAGAAATAGAGCAAGTTTGGGGCACCCATCGAGTCATCAGCAGCTCCGGGACCTGTTCCTGAGAGCAGCAAGACTTAGGACCCCATTAAGTCAAGAACGCACGCGAAATCTGAGCGCGCGCGCGGGAGCGGACGCTGGGAGCGGAGCGCCGGCTGAGCAGAGGCAGGCGTGGGTGGAGGTAAACACAACCAGGAACTAAAGCCTAAGTGGGGAACCAGTGCAGACGGGTATACAACTGTGGAAGTAGCGCCCTGAGACTTGTAAAGAAACCTCCTGCAGAGGTTCAAGCAAGGGAATCCACCAGGGGGCTTGACCTTGGAAAAAACGAGATCTCAGTCCTCAGGAGCCAATAGATCTCAGACAGACACTGAGAGCGAGGATAAACCTGAGAAGCTGCTGGGCTAATGATGGCTAACCAGTTACAGGAAATTCAGAAGAGAAAGAATAATAACAAAAAAAAGAAGTCTTTAACACTCGACAGCTTCTACACAGAGAAAATCCAGACAACCGAGCAAACAGAGGAGGAGAACAAACAACCATCCAGACCCTCCCCAAATAAGGAAAACTCCTCACAACCTATGGAAGAGTTCAAATCTGAGATTTTGAGGAAAATGGAAGAGATCTGGCAAGAAAATAACAGCTTAAAAGGTAGAATCTTGCAACTGGAAAGCGAGGCTCAGAAACCAAATGAACTGATAAGCAAATTGAACACAAGAAATGACCAGATTGAAAAGGAATACCAGAAGATTATGGCCGAAAATCAATCCCTAAAGGCTAGAATTGAGCAAGTAGAAACTAATGATCTCTCAAGACAACAAGAACAAATAAAACAAAGCCAAAAGACTGAAAAAATAGAAGGAAACATGAAATATCTCAATGAGAGAGTGACAGACCAAGAAAACCGGTCTAGAAGAGACAATTTGAGAATAATTGGTCTTCCAGAAAAACCAGAAATTAATAAAAACCTGGACTCTATACTAACAGAAATAATTCAGCAAAATTGCCCTGAAGTCCTACAACAAGAGGGCAATATAGAC
>NW_025383474.1:5324-5659 GCF_016433145.1 Gracilinanus agilis
GGCAGCCTCAACACTAAAAGACCGCAAGGCGTGGAATACAATATTCAGAAAGGCAAGAGAGCTGGGCCTGCAACCACGGATCAACTACCCATCAAAATTGACTATATATTTCCAAGGGAAAGTATGGGCATTCAACAAAATTGAAGAATTCCAGGTATTTGCACAGAAAAGACCGGGGCTAAATGGAAAGTTTGATATCCAACCACAAAAATCGAGAGAAACCTGAAAAGGTAAATAAGATACAGAGGGGAAAGAAAGAAAACTTATAATTTTTAAATTTGTCTTTTTAAGGGCCTCAGTGAGATCTAATTATCTGTATTCCTTTGTAGAGAAAT
>NW_025383474.1:5759-6058 GCF_016433145.1 Gracilinanus agilis
TGAGGGTGGAACACTAAATAATCTAAGATGGCATGGGGGATGGGAAAAAGGGGGAGAATAGCAGGGGTCACCAAGAGAAACTTGAGCGAATAAGAAAATAGAATATTCTATTACACACAAAGAGGGCATGGGAGAGAGAGGGGACAAATACTATTATAAGAAGGAGAGGAAGAGAGCATAAAGAGGTAATAATCAAACCTTACTCTCAGTGTAATCAACCCGGAGAGGGAAGAGTAGCTATACTATCCATTGGGAAATAAAACTCTTATCTTGCCCTTCTGAGGAAGTTAGAAGGGATA
>NW_025383475.1:0-5294 GCF_016433145.1 Gracilinanus agilis
CCTTCCTTCCTTCCTTCCTTCCTTCCTTTCTTTCTTTCTTTCTTTCTTTCTTTCTTTCTTTCTTTTTCTTTCTTTTTTTTTGACAAATCCAATGGCCTCTTCTCAGTCCTCATTCTCACTGACCCCTTTTCAGCCACTGACACTGCTGATCAATCCTCTTCCCTTGATGCTCTTTTCTCTAGGTTTTTGGGACACTGCTCTCTCATGGATCTCCTACCTATTTGACAGCTTCTCCTTTTCCTTTGCTGGATCCTCCTTTAAATCCCATCCTCCAAACATAAGCGTCCCTCAGGGTTCGGTCCTGGTCTCTCCTCTCCCCCCAATCCCCTCCCCTATTCTTGGTGAGCTCACCCTTTTCCATGGAGATGATTGCCATCTCTGTTGATCATTCAAATGTACCTTTCACTAACCTCTCCATTAACTGGAAACCTCACATCTCCAACTGCCATCCTTAAGTGGGTGACCAGTAGACATCTGAGGTAACCATGTCCAAAACAGAATTCATCCTTCCCCCCACTTTGCCTACTCTGGTGTAGGGGATCATCAGCTCATGTCTGGATTGGTGCAGCAGCTTCCCTGGGGAGGTCTGCCTGCTTCAAGTCTCTCCCCATTCCAAACCATCCTCCATTCAGACATGAAAGTAATTTCCCTAAAGCTCAGATATGTCTGCAGGCCAGCCTCTCAATCTACTGAACCACCTGGCTGCCTCTGTTTCTCATCTTTGACAACAAGGATGGCACTGAAGGTGAAGACAAAGGAAATGGGGAAGAAAAGCTTGTCACAACCTGAGGTTTGAGTGTAGCTGTCTCTGTCCAGTTACAAAGCCATGACATAGGACAGAAGCCTCTGTATACTGAGGGATCAAAACTCAGAGCAAGCAGGATCCAAACGATGAGAAGAATGAAGGGGGTAGAAGGCATCCCGCATCCAGGAGCCTAAAATATGGGGAAGGGAAAGCCTGGGGGAGAAGGTGAAGGACCAAGGGAATAGCCTAGATCTTGAGGTCTTGAAGAGAAGGCTGCTGATGAGCAAAAGAAAGGAAGGCTGGGCTGTTTGGGGGAACTGCTTTGACCTCCCATCAGAGCAATTTTCCTGTTCATACCCTCTTTTTTTTTTTAAACCCTTAACTTCTGTGTTTTGGCTCATAGGTGGAAGAGTGGGAAAGGTGGGCAATGAGGGTCAAGTGACTTGCCCAGGGTCACACAGCTGGGAAGTGTCTGAGGCCAGATTTGAACCCAGGACCTCCCATCTCCAGGCCTGACTCTCAATCCACTGAGCTACCCAGCTGCCCCCATTCATACCCTCTTGATTAAGGGCAGCCAGTGGCACAGTGCATAGTGTACTGGGCCTGGACCCAAGTTCAAATCTGGCCACAGAGACTTACTAGCTATACAACCCTGGGCAAGTCACTTTACTCTGTTTGCCTCCATTTCTTCATCGAGAAAGGAGCTGGCAAGCTGCTCAGTATCTCCGTCAAGAAAATCCCAAATGGGCTCTCAAAGAGTTGGACGCAGCTGAACAACAACCATCCTTTTGGTTGAGAAAATACACTGTGACAAAACTTGTTATGAGGTCCATAACAGCTTTAAATAAATTTGCATGTCTTCCATCGCAATCATATTGGCATATGTTTGAGAATACTTATCTGTATATGTGTTAAAGACAGGCTGCTTATTCAATCTACAGAAGGACTTGGAGATAGGAAGACTTGCATTCAAATTCTGACTCAGATACTTAGTTGTATAAGCCTGGACAAGTCACTTCATCTCTGTCTGCCTCAGATTTCTCACTGGTAAAACAGGGATCATAATAGTACCTATCTCGCATGGTCGTGAGGAACCAATGAAAACGGGGGACAGATAGGTGGCACAATGGATAGAGCTTTGAGCCTGGAGGCAGAGAGACCAGAATGCAAATTTGACCTCAGAACATATACTAGCTGTGTGATCTTGGACAAGTCACTTAACCCTGTTTGCCTCAGTTTCTTGATCTAGAAAAGGACCTGGAGAAGGAAATGGTAAATCACTACTGTATCTTTGCCAAGAAAATCCCATAGACAGTATTAAAAAACATAAAAAAGACATGACATGGGAAGATGAAAACCTCATTTGGGAAAGGACTGGGCTGTTGTGGTCTCTGGGGTCAGGAAGAGTCAGACACAACTGAACAACAACTGAGAACACACACACATATATGTAACATGCATATAAAATAGAACACAAAGCACCTTCTATAGAATATGACTTTGCACACCTGGGAGTGCTTTATAAGCATGAACTTTTATTACTATTACATCCCTGACAATATTTTGGTCACCCTTAGGGCAGAGGACTATACTTAGGACCCACCAGGATAGTGGAAAGAGCAGCTTGGAAGTCAGGGCTGACTTCCAAGCTGTTTGACCATGGGCAAATCGTTTTCCCGAGACTCTGTTTCCTTAGCTGTAAAAAAAAAAAAAAGGTAACTGCATATGCCACCTAAGTCATAAGCTCAGTGTTTGGGTTGGTTGGGAAATTCTGGGAAAAGCCCATTCGCCAACAGAAAATGCCTCTACAATATCTTTAAGGGAAATGCCGTTTTGTTTTTTCCAAAGTGCCACGGCCATAGGTGAAAGATCCCCTTTTAGAAAGCTATTGGGCATGCTCGGATTTCAGTTAGGGACAATGCGTCCATGAGAGTAGAAAGTACAGCCTCAGCACAGAAGCTTTTGGGAGGGAAGAAGGTCTGTGACCCAAGGCAGCTGGGAACATGGACCCAAGTGCTGGGGATGATCCTCGAGGAAGAGAAACAAGCCACATGAAGATAACTGATCGTTATAATGCCAAACCGTGTGCACAGTAGATTCTGGCTGATTTACTCACATCTCTCCATCTCTGTCTCTCTGTTTCTGTCTTTCTGTCTCTGTGTGCCTGTGTGTCTCTCTCTTCCACACGCACCCACAAACAATGGTTTACGTCACACATAGTAGCTCATATTTGAACGAAATTCGTCCTATAACCCACCTGCCTTCACTCTTTTCTCAGGCAGCAAAGTAGGAGTGGCTACAAGCCTCTGGAGCCAGAAGCGGACAGCTCTGTCCTGGTGTAGCCCCTTGACTTACCGTAGCTGTAGTTTTTGCTCAAGTAGGTTGTGAGGGTAGGTTTCACCTTTCTGCATTTACACCGGTCTGGAGAAAACCAAAGAGAAAGGAGAATTGGAAAGCAGGTATTGTACTCAGCTTGGAGGGGATGGCGGGAGAGGCTGAGGCAAGAGAAACTCACCAGGGCTTAGGCGCTTGCAGTCGGTGTCAAGAGGTCTCTCTTGTACCATCATGTCTGGGGTCATGTCTATCCACTTTGCATCTAGAAAAAGGCACAAGCCAGCTGGCATGTTAGATCCGAATCCTCAATTGGCAGAGCTCATGGTGGCAGAATGAAGGGCCCAGAGGTAGCAGCCTGGCATACATTTTCCCTGGTTTCCGTCCCCAGACTTCCGGTTTTGGATGCCCTCATCCTACACCATGATCAAGGTGGTTCTTTGCCACCAGCTTTCCTGAAATCACAACATTCCTAACTGTTTCCCAGGGCAAGTTCTAGTTCAGGGCATCTCCAGGGGCGCAATGCAGAGGGAAGGAAAGCTCTGGGAACTTGATCTTGTGCAGTAAGAAATGGAAACAGCCAAATGGGAATATTTTAGCCCCTCTTCCTTGTCCCCAACCAGTTCCAGAATCTCCGAGGCATCTGCCAACTTATTTAGTTTCAGCTCAACACGTGGGCTATTCACAGTGATCGAGTGGACCCCCAATTTACATAGACCGAATCTAAATCTACATGCAAACTAGTCCAAACCAAATGAGCAATAAGCACATTTATTAAGCAGCTACTATGTGCCGGCCACTCACTAAGCCATCTACTACTAAAAATACCCGATCATCTTTTTAGAATTCCAAATTATTGGGGGCAGCTGGGTGGCTCATCAGATTGAGAGTCAGGCCCAGAGAAGGGAGGTCCTGGGTTCAAATGTGGCCTCAGACACTTCCTAGCTGTGTGACCCTGGGCAAGTCATTTAATCGCCATTGCCTAGCCCTTACTGCTCTTCTACCTTTAGAACCAATACACAGTATTATTCAGAAGAAAAAGGTTTTGAAAAAATCCAAATTATCCAGGTAGCTGCCTCAGTTCTCAATTTTCCTTTGCAGATGTGAGCTCAGCTTTAACTTGCTTGAGCTAATGGAAAGAGTACCTAATTTCAACTCCCATTTCTGACTGCTGTCTGTGAGATCATGGGTGAGGTATCACCGACCTCAGTTTCCTCATCTGTGAAATGAGGAGGTTGGATCAGATCACCTCTGAGGTCCTTTTAAGCTACAGAGCCATGATCATGTGATGTTCTTCATGAGGCGAATGATGAGCCGATCCATACAGGTTTCAGACTGTCAACAGGTTTTAAGTGCTTACTGTGTGCAAGGGACAAACACAAAGAGCAAAAAGCAGTCCCTGTTCTCAAGGAACTCCTGTCCTAATGGGGAAGACACCATGTAAATGTCGAGGTTCACAAGGATATCTACAGGGCTGACGGAACGCCAGGGATGGGAATCAGGAAAGGCTTTCAAGCAAATGAAAAGAAACAACTTTCTGCAAATTCAGTCAAGAAGCATTTAAGTCCCTACTATGTGCCCAGCCACTGTGCCAAACCATAATGAACAGACTAAGATAAAGTGCCTCTACGTTAAGGTTTGTGCAGGGATTCGAGCCTCCTGGCCAGCCTGGAACGTGGAAACCACAGGCATTATTTCCCCCTTTTACAGATGAGGTAACTGGGATTCTTGGGAGTTTGTAAAGAAAGTGTCAGAGCAGATTCAAAGGCTTTGACTTAAGACTCTACGAAGCTTTGGAAGCAAGCCCTTAGGGGAAAGGCAGTTTGCCCCAGCTCTCCCTTCTCTGTCCTTAGTAGCCCCAAGTTAAAAAGAGAAAAAGGAAAGGGAGGACCAGGTCAGGCATGTAGCTTGTTCCACCTTTCCTAGCTCTTCTGGAGGTCAAAGGGTTCAGCTTCCTCTCCAGCTACTACCTTTCAGCGTCCAGGGCCCTAAGGAGAGAGGCAGCTGGAGGATGGAGTTCGAGTCAAGCCTAGGATTCGAATCAGACTCCTGGCATAGGAATAGATTTTTAGCGTTGGAAGAAATCGCAGACAGCGTCTAATCCTGCCTCCTCATTTTCCAGGGGAAGTACTATATGTAGCAGAGAGCCTAGATCTTCCGATTCCAAATCCAGGACTCTGACTCTCTCTCTCTCTCTCTCTCTCTCTCTCTCTCTCTC
>NW_025383476.1:0-1886 GCF_016433145.1 Gracilinanus agilis
CAATTCTGAGGGATTTATGGAAAAGAACACTACCCACATTCAGAGGAAGAACTACAGGAGTGGAAACAGAAGAAAAACAACTGCTTGAACACATGGGTTGGTGAGGACATGATTGGGGATGTAGACTCCAAACTACCACACCAATGCAACTATCAACAATTTGGAAATAGGTCTTGATCGATGACACATGTTAAAACCAGTGGAAATACACATCAGCCATGGGGGTGTGGAGCTCGTGGGGTCAAGGGGAAAGTTAGGGCATGAATTATGTAACCATGTTAACTTTTCTAAAAAATAAATATTAATAAATGTTTAAAAAACAAATTTGAAGAAATAATGGTTTATTTTTTTCCATTTTTATTTAATTAATTCATTTAGAATATTTTTTTATGGCTACATGATTCATGTTCTTTCCTTCCCCTCCTGGGTTTTACATGTAACATATTTCTATATTATTAATATTTGCAATAAAGTGATCATTTAAAGTTAACATCCCCAATTATGTCCCCTTTGAACCATGTGATCAATCATATGTTTTTCTTCTGTGTTTCTACTCCCACAGTTCTTTCTCTGGATGTGGATAGCGTTCTTTCTCATAAGTCCCTCAGAATTGTTCTGAATCTATTAATAGTGACTCATTTTGTGAATTTTGAATAATTTGGATGAGATGCCCAGAATATTTCAGTAGTCATTGTGAGACATATTGAAAATTCTAAGAGCAAACAAAGGATGTTAAAGGAAATTCACTACTTGGAACATAAGAGTGTGTAATATCAACATTTCAAGATTAATATTCTCAAACCCCAGTGAAGTATATTTTTAATTTACAAACCTGAAATATGTATGGGGTGTCAAAAGAAAATCCTTAAATTGAACAAAGATGGTTTGGTCTTTCCCCCCACAAATAAGAGAACCAGATAATTACTGTCCAGTGCAACTACACTGTGAGTTTTTCAACTACAACTACTAGTAAAGTATCAATGATCTCATTCCATTTTTTTCATAGAGTAATTCCATAAACACATGTAGAGACAAATAAAAAATGGTAAGACCAGAAGCACCACAAGAAGGAAGAAATGAAACAAGAAAGTAAAATTAGAGCTATTCAGGGAAAAAAAACCCTCAGTATTAGGAGGAGGATAAAATAGCTTAGAATAGAACTTGGAAAACCTTAACTAGAAAATGGAGCTCTAAAAAAATTAGAACACGCAATTAAATGATTCTATGGCAAAACAAAATATCATAATAAATCAAAAGATTAGGAATATAGAAGAATGTTAACATCCAGTATACAAAACATTTGGCCTGGTAAACAAGTTGAGAAATAATTTAAGAATGATTAACCAAACAATAAAATCCAGATACTATATTTCAAGAAATCATGAAAGAAATTACTCATCAATTAGAATCAGAAGACAAAGTAGAACAAGAAAAATCCGTCTGTCACCTTCTGAAGGAAATCCCAAATCAAAACACCCACAGAATGTTATAGTCAAAATAAGGATCTTCCAAAGCAAAGGGGAGTAAAATACTGCAGGCAGTCTGGAAGAACTCAATAAGATGTTAATGGAATTCATTTGAAAATTCAATTAAGAATTCAATTAAGGAACTACAAAGGTTCATAGAAACTATTATAAAGAATAGATAAAATATTAAATTATTATATTCTAAAGCACAAAAGAGAAAGACCTATAAACAACAATAATAAATCCTGGAAAAAAAATATAATCCTAGAGCAGGGGTTGGCAACGTATGGCTCTCCAGCCATATCTAGCTCTTTTCAGGGCCAGATACGGCTCTTTCTGCAGGAGCCATAAAGTCAATTTTTTTTCAGGCGCTGTTACAGGAGCGCGCACTGGGAGCACTGTACGGCTCTCACGAAATTA
>NW_025383477.1:0-2605 GCF_016433145.1 Gracilinanus agilis
ATATATGTGTGTATATATATATGTATATGTATACATATATATATATATATATATAATCCACATAAAAATTTGTATCTTGAGTTTTCTATCAACTTTCTCACTGATTATCTGTAAACACGGTTGGTCCCTGTGTTGATTGGAATTCTTAAGTCTTTCTAAGAGGCTGGTCTTTACAAATAGTGTTGCTACTGTATTAAAAAAAAAATGCCCTGGGAGGCAGCTGGGTAGCTCAGTGGATTGAGAGCCAGGCCTGGAGATGGAAGGTCCTGGGTTCAATCTGGCTTCAAATACTTCCTAGCTGGGTGACCCTGCGCAAGTCATTTAACCCACATTACTTTACCTTACCGCTCTTCTGCCTTGGAACCAATGTACAGTATTGTATTCGAAGATGGGTAAGAATGTAAATTTTAGGTTTTTATGTTAATATGAAAGTTCTAAAGCAATACTGTGGTCACCAATTTAAAGATATTATAACAAGTCAAAAATGCCTTTTAGTAGCTTTATTTACAAAGAGGTAGAAAGAGTGAAAGATGGAAAAAGGTAGCTAAAGAGACAGGTTTTAACAAGCCTACTAACCCTTCTCTGGTGAAGTGAGGCTCAGTCCCACAGGGACTTCCCCACATCTGGTGGTGTTTTCAGCTTGAGTTCCACCAACATGGCCTCCTCTAAAGCCAAGGCAGGACTCTCCAGAACCAATTGCTCCAGAAGCCAGGAAAGGAAGACCAGGTACTCGTCCACCCAAGACAAATTCTAAAGGAGAAGAAACAAAGGCCAAGTCCCAAGGCACAGTTCTCCAACACCAAAGTCCAAAGGAGAAGATCCAGGAGCAGTCCTTCAAGAAGTCCAAGAGCCAAGGTCCCAAGTCCTCTGGACAGGAAGTTCATGACTTTTTATAGTCCTTTTTCCACATCACTTCCTGTCCCTTTTCCACTTTACAGGAACCAATCAGTCTTTCAATTTGTCTAGCATTGTCCAGGGGCAGGACAGTGGTCTCTGGAGTTGTCACCCATTTTGGTAAGTGACCTGCGAATTCTCTTACTTAGTGTTAAGTAGGAGTATTTAAGGTTTTTTATTGATTAGTTTAAAAGTTGCTGATTGATAGACAAAGAAAGTTTATTCTCTCTTCCCAGACAGAGGTAAGGGTTGAAAAAAAATGTCCTTGCTCTGTTCACTTTGCTATGAATCAATTCATACAGTCTTCCTCTGTTTCTCTGAAACCGTCTCCTCCATCATTTCTTAAGGCACAATATTATTCCATTATATTCATTTACTATAATTTGTTCAGCCACTCCTCAATGTATGAACACACACTATTTCCAGTTCTTTGCCACCACATAGACTTACTATAAATACTTTTGTCCTTATGAGTCTTTTTCTTCTTTCTTTGACCTTTTTGGCATTTAGTCCTAATAAGTAGTTTTGCTGTCTCTGAAGGTATGCACAGTTTTATGACTTTAAAAGATAATTCCAAATTGCTGATAATCCAGAATGAACTCATCTATCTCTCACAGTGAGATGGATTCCAGCCAGCCCATAGAGCAGAGGAAAGCAGAATTTTCACCGTTGTGGTTTGAGAGCTGGGCTTAATCATGTTGCCTGCTTAGGATGTGATTGTGTTTAGGAGGGAGAAAGAGACAAGCAGGACCTCATTTTGGCAGATCAATTTGGCTGCCAAGGTTCTATGTTCCAGGGTGGGGGCATCCCCTTTCTATTTGTGGCTGTTTCTCTTTTGCTGTAACCTTGTCTGCAGGGCCATGTTCCTGGGCTAACCCAGGTCTTTGATGTAGACAACACCAAAGATATCGGTAGCTCTGCATCGCAAGGTTGGCAAAGGATACATCCTTAAAAGCAGCCCATCGTCCCAACCGTACCTCTGAGGGTCTGTGCCTGGTCTAAGGTTGCAGAATTTTGATGTGGGTGGTGGGGAGAAATAGGTCATTACAGGTGGCTTATGAATCTCCTTTCTTCATTTGATAGGTATTTCTGTACAAAGAAGACAGACAATCCATCTGCAGGGATATCATTCCCTCCTGCAACCCTTAAAGTGGTAGGGAGTGGACAGAACCCAGATTCTAGACTCAGAAGACCTGGGTTTATATCTTATCCCTGATATTTACTCCCTGAGTGACTTTAGGGAAGCCATTAAGCCTCCCAAGGCCTCAGTGTCTTCATCTGTCAGACTAGAGAGCCTATGAGGCCCTTTCTGCCTCTGATCCTATGATTCATTCTAAATTCTGGCAGGCTTATTCTCTCTCAAGTTTTTTTATGTGGCTCCTCAATATTTGCCCTTCTTCTTTCCAATATATTTTTATAACATGTTACAACAATACAGCATGTATCGATTACCTTTTAGTCTGGCTGCTTCCTGAGGATGGATAAGCTGTCTTGAAACCACAGTGTAGAATGGGTTACTCCAGAGAAGATTTCCTGGAGTCAGCTAATCCCAAGTGTAGCGTAGGGATTCTTGTTCGTTTCTTTCAGAGTGAGACACTTCTACACCCAAGTGACTTGTCTTGAGATTTAATGTCTGTCTAAACTTTGGATCTGTATCCCCTGGCCCCCAAACTCTTACAGAACTGTTCCCAGACATATATATATATATATA
>NW_025383478.1:0-2157 GCF_016433145.1 Gracilinanus agilis
GCTCATCAGAGTCCAGAGAAGCCGCATGAGGTGGAGGAGGAACAAGCGGAGTGTCAGGAAGCCCATGGGCTCTAAGAGACACCGAGTAAGATGGTGGAGGGACAGAGTCAGCAGGAACAAATGAAAGTGGAGTGGTTAGCGTAGGTGGAGGATCAGTAAGCCTAAGTGTGGAAGCTGTAGGGGAAATCGGAGAATCAGCCTTTGAAGGCTGGAGCTCAGGAGGTGGCTGGAGGGGAAGGTCGAGCTGAGAGTCAGCTTGATTCTGTGAAGGAAAAGAAGTCATCAGAGGGATGGGTGGAGCAAGGTAGACGGAATTCGGGTTAGAAGGAAAGTCTAAGAGTGAGGCAGGTTGGGACAACGAATCCTGAATGGTTTCTGCCTCTAATGCTGTTCTAACTACCTTCCAAGCTAGCCATACTGATGACGCGACTCTAAGCCCCTTTTCTTGTGCTTTTCTTAAAGTCTGTCCAAGTTGGTCCCATCGTCGTCGTGCATTGAGTTCTTCTATTTCTGGGAAATCGGGATCACATCTCCAAATTACCTTAACCAATGCCTGGAGTTTAGCTTCTGTCACTCTCTATCCTGCCTGTGCACTAAAGACTTTAGCGATCATATGTAACCATTGTGAGAAGAAAGTTTCTGACCCATTTTCTAGTGGTCAGTGCTGCACCCCAGAGGCCACCTGAGGTCCGTTGACCGTCCCGGGTCCTGCACTGCAGTCTTCCTCTCAGGATGTCAATCCACAATGGGTGCCAGATGAAGCCGGCCACCGACTCCACGAAGATTCCTCGTGGGTTGGACACTCAGAAAGGGGAACGAAGGACTGAGTGAAAATGGGTTACGAGTTAAGGACTAGCGGAAAGAGAACAGAAGGTGAGAATAAAGACACGCAGGCACAGAAAGTTTGGGCATAAGATAGACCGACAGCGAGTGAGCTCTGGTGGTCAAGAGCTTCATGGTTAGGAGCTCTGATGGTTAAGAGCTTCTCTGCCAACTCATTTCTTGTCACCTTTATTGAGGTTACAACAGTATGGGGGGAAGGGGAGAGCTCCGTGGCTTGATACAGTAACAGTAGGAGGTCATCATCATCATAAAATGCAAAGTGCCAAAACCAAAAACAACAGGTAGAGCTAAGATCCAGATCTACTGATGTTTGATACCTATTTTAATTGATCATTGAAGGAAAAGTAAGGAGACTGAGATAACTGACTCTCTTCTGGGGTGTAGCCTTAGGGAAGGGCTAGGGATTTGGCAAGGTTGACTCAAGATTATAGAGATCAATCATTAGCATTAGAAGAGTTAAGTTTTTGAATACTTCTTAAAATAATATCACAATTAATGTATACCTGGATTGCTACAGATGCAAAGAAAGAAACAGATTCAAGCACAGCTTGTTAGCTCAAAGTGCTCCGAGGTACAATGGAGTCACCAGTTTATTATATAGAAAGTTAAATATCCCTTTCCCCCAAAAGCCCGAGAAAGTTTTCCACAATTACACAGAGCAGTATTTTTACCATAATCAAAACAAAAGCCTTAGAAGCTTCAAGGTGTATATAAAACCTATGCCTAACTATCAACTATATGTGTTATCATTAAGTGAAGTCTGGGACATTTTGTTAGGATGGAAAGTCCCTGAATTTCTCAGCCTTGATGGTATTAAACAATATTTTTGAGACCCATTAGTTTACTTTAATTCTCGGCAAAATGCCCCTGCTAAGGGTTCGGCCTTGGCTGTACCAGGCAGCTGCATTCCTGGCCAAAGGGGAACAGTGTTAACCCTCCTCCTGCTGGATTACTGAGAGCCCAAAGCTTTTTCAATAAGACTATATTGCTTTTTACAGAAAGGTGTGAATTATGAAAAGGAGTCAAAAGAGGAATGTCAGATTTTAACTCAGATTGTTGTACCCAAATTTTAATACCTAACCCAGGTTCATGGCGGAAGGAAGAATCACACTGACAATGCAATATGCAAGAAGAGGCTCATTCTTTACTAGCAATAATAGCGAGGGTCGCTAGGCAGAGAGGCGTGCCTGAACGACCCCTTGGAATTCTCAGCCAAGAGTTTATATAGAAATGTTTGGGGAAGGGGGTTGGTACATACATAATTATCAAGGTAGTGTCAGGGACAGGTGGTCAGGAAGCATCTGGGGAGGGGGG
>NW_025383479.1:0-12553 GCF_016433145.1 Gracilinanus agilis
CCTTCCTTCCTTCCTTCCTTCCTTCCCTTTTGTCTGTTCCAAGACAAAAGAGCAGTAAGGGCTAGGCCATGGAGGTTAGGTGACTTGCCTAGGATCACATAGCTAGGAAGTGTCTGAGATCAGATTTGAACCTAGCTCTAGGCTTGGCTCTCAATCCACTGAACCACCCAGATGCCCCCTCCTGCTCTTTTCAATTGTAATCAAAATAGTACCACCATAGGCCAAGGAAAATTTGTGTAAATTGCTCTATTGTTTCACTTTTTAAAAACCTTATCTTCTGTTTTAGAATTGATACTGAATATTGATTCTAAGGCAGAAGAGGGGTGAGGACTGGGGTCCATTTACTTGCCCAGGATCACACAGCTAGGAAGTCTCTGAGATCAAATACGAACCCAGGGCTATTATTCCACTTTTCCAGTTTCTGGGCCATAATGCTATTCCCTGGCCAACCTTCTCTCTACGTGTTGCCTCCCTTATTAGAATATGAGCTCCTTAAGGGGTGTTATATTGTGTTTGTATCTCATTCTTTCTACCTTCTATGCCATGCTGTATCTCCATTTGCAAAAAAGGATGGACTTATTTCTGTGGTCCTTTCCAATTGATCTAAAGTTCTATGCAATCTGTGAATCCTATTCAACAGCTTTTCTGTGCCCAGTAAATTAGCACCCTCTCTCATTTCTAAGTCCCCAGGATTTTCAGAAGATCTGAATCTTGTTCATACATAACTGAAATGATTCTCAGTTTCAGGATTCCCAAATTATAGGATATCCATGAGTTTCTGAGGCACATGGGATCAACTAAGAAAGAAACTACATTTCTGGATCATTTCCAAGGGAATGGACTAGTAATCATATTAAGAGAGGGAATAATCTTTAAAGGAAATACTGTTATGGTAAATCTGGGGTTTCTACCACAAAAGGTGGCTAATTTTATTCTAAAAAAAATCTCTTAACAATTTCTCTTTTTTTAAGGTGACTAACAGTATTTGACTCATAAAGATCAAAATCTGTTTCTGAATAGCCTGACTTGACAACAAGCACCAGAGTGAGTATGTGAGTTTTTTGCTTACTTTGAAGCATGACTTGACAATGAATTCCGGAGCATTTCATAAACCTTCCTGAGACTTCATTTTTAGCTTTCTAGCAGGTGTAGTAGAAAGAGTTCTGGTACTAGAAATAGAAGACCTGGGCTCAAATAATGGCTCTTCTAATACATTATTGTGTCATTTCAGTTGTGTTGAAATCTTCATGTCCCCGTTTTAGGGTTTTCTTGCAAAAATACTGGCATGGTTTGCCATTTCCTTCTCCAGCTCATTTGACTTGTGCAGAAACTGAGGCAAATGGAGTTAAATGACTTGCCCAGGGTCACACTTCTTGTAATGTCTGAGGCTGGATTTGAACTAGGGAAGATGATTCTTAATGATTCCAAACCCAATGCTCTATGCATTGTGCTGTTGGATATTGGAAAGACATTTCCCTGACCTCTGTTTTGACCATAAGATAGGGCTAGGATCTTACTATCTATCTTTCTTCTACTATGTATGTACTCCTACCTCTCCCCCTTTATTTTCAACTACTCACTCAGGCTACTAATAATTAAATTTACATTACAATCACTACAATGACAATCTACTGCCTCATGACTCCATTTAGAATCTCTGTGATTCTGAATCATGGGGAGTCTAAGTCAAAAGGTAATCCACTACTCCTTGCTCCCTCATGTCAGCCCCATCCTTCCCATGTCCCTAACCTACTCTATCCTATCCTTCCTTGGTGCCCTCTGAAATTCCCATTCTTTTGTAAACACACTATCTTTCATGTAGATCTAAATACTTTGTATGTATTTTGTTTTTAATTTTCTACATATATATTGTTTCTTCTCCCAGTACAATGTAAGCTCCATTAGTTGTTCTTGGTCATCTACTCTCAGGGCCTAGAACAGTGTCTGGCACATAAAAAGTGCACAATAAATGCTTATCTGATTGAATTGAATTGAATTGAATTGATCATTCTCAGTTTCCTCCTCTGTAGAATGAGTGGGGTAGATAAGAGAGTGTCTAAGATATCTTCCAATTCTGGTGGCCCATGTCTACAAGTTCCACCTTGAATACTATGAATTTGATTCTCCCTAAATGCTAGACTTTCTTTTTTCCCTGAACTTTTGCTCATCAATTTTACAAAATGATTTAAATTAATTTTAAAAATTATTAAATAAATAAATATGATAAACATTTTCTCTAAAACTTTCAATGATTATTTATCTAAAATGTATTCTCTCCTCCTAAAGCATAAACAAGAACTGAAAGAAAGGATGTCAGTCCTCTGATACTGAGCAGCTTAGCTTTCTTCATCATATTCTCTAGGACTGTGGTTTCCAAAGATTTTTATCACACATCAAACATGACTTCATGTGAAGTCAAGAAAATAATTTTGTTGTTGCTGAAAATGGCAACAAGCTGGAGGGAGGCCAAAGAAGGGTGAGTGGGATAATGAGAAGACTAGAGATCTTGCCATAAAAGGATCACTTGAAAAAAATGGAGATGTTTAGCACTGAGAAGACTTGGAGGGGAAGGCACATTGATAGTTTCCTTCAAGTATCTGAAAGGCTTTAATACAGGTGAGGAGAAATAAATATACTTGTTTGGCTTGGATTTAGACGGACCAAAGAAAGACTATCAGCAATGAAATAGAATATGTAGTGGCAGAGTTAGGTTGAACATTTAGAAAAACTTCCTCACCCTTAGAACTGCTCAGAAGTAGAATAGAGTGCTTCAGCAGTTAACAAGTTCCCCATTACTTCATTATTATTATTTAAAACCCTTACCTTCAGTCATAGAGTCAATACTATATATTGGTTCCAGGGTAGAAGAGTGGTAAGGGCTAGAGACAATGAAGGTTAAGTGACTTGCCCAAGGTTACCCAGCTAGAAAGTGTCTGAGGCTAGATTTAAACCCAGGATGTCCCATCTCCTCATTACTTTAAGCAGAAGTAGGTGACAACTTGTTGGAGATGTCTAAGATTCCTGTTAAAGGGAAGGTTGAACTTGAACTCTGTCCTTCCTTATAACTCTGAGATTGTGATTCTCTGAAAAGAAGAAGTAGACACCATTTTATAACCTTCACTCCTCCCTGACTCCTCTCGGTTTTTTTGAGGAACATTTTCTAACAAAACTTTATTCCCAGTATCAGTTTTGAGAGCCAACAGCTCAATCAATCAACAATCAAATTGTGTTCGAGGCAGATGTGTGCTGAAAATGTTTAGCAACTGACTCTTTTCAAAACAAAACCCTATTTTGATTTTATAAGATTATTCTCTTATAAAAATGCATAATATGGAAACATATTAGGAGTGATAAAGCATGTATAACCCAGTAGAATTGCTTGTCAACTCTGGGAGGGGGAGAGGGAAGAGGGGACGGAGACAACATGAATCATGTAACCATGGAAAACATATGTGTAAATTTGTTAAAATAAAGATAAAATAAACAAAGAAAACAAAGCAAAATGAAATCCCAAACCAACACCATGTACATAGAACGCATTTTTAAATTTAGTTTTAAATTTAAATTTAAATCTGCATTATGAATGTCACCCCTGTCCTAAAGCTCATTGGTATGGGCTTCTTGTTGATGGAGATGAATGTCCTACCCTGATGAGGTTCAAGGAGAAGTTGGCTAGAGAAGAACAGCTCCAGCTTTCTTAAGTCCTCTGCCAAACTCTCCCAGGTCCAGTTTCTGACTTCTAGCTTCCAGGAAAAAGATGGAAGAGGCCAATCCCACTACATATTGCTAAAAAAAAGACTCTTTAAAAGAAGTTTTAAAAGAGGAGCTGGTAATCTCCATCATATCTCCTGCTTACCATACCAAAGATTTTGAAGAAATTTCTCTTTTGGGTGACATCGAAGATCTCTCACTTGGTGGAGTTGAGTTATCTCACTACTAATGGAAGAGTTCCTTCTCTCTGGCATGTATTCTTCTCTGTATATCTTCTCTGATTTTTCTCTTTTGCTACGATTTAGATAAATGGGGTTTCTTTGCTAGTAGATTTGTACATTCACTATAAAACTGGAATTAGTTGGGAATGGGGTTAAATCTTGGCTGTAGATCTTGGGGTTATCCTTTCCCTTCTGCAAAACATAATGACGAACCTTTCAGAAATTAAATTGAGTCCCAACATATCTCCTAGACCAGTGATGGGCAAACTTTTTCAAGAGGGGGCCAAAGGAAAGGAAATGCTCATCTGTCAGTCTTTTTCTAAGGCAACTCTTTCGAAGTTTCATTGTATTGTATCCTACTCATTGTATTCATCAGATTAGGAATAATGTCATGCAGCCAGATAGAACATTTCAGGGCCTGTGGGCCATAGTTTGCTCATCACTGTCCTAGACTAACAACATTTAAGGAAGCAGCTAGACATCATTATAACTTGGTACCCCCTCTCTCTAAGGAAAGCAGAGTGGCTTCCAGCCCCAATTTCCTGCTCCTCCTCCTGACTGGAATGAAAATCTCCCTTGGAGAAGTTTGGGAAGAGAAGAGTCTAGACCTGTCTATTCTGCCTCTCTTTGAGCCACACAATGACACCTCATGCTGCAGACTCAAAGGATAGCACTTACCACAGGTGGGTCTTCTTATACTGACATTTTCTTAATTACTTTCTGAAATCAAGCCCTGATTTGTAGTGTTTGCCAGTTTCTGAGATGTAATATATTCACACTGAAAATTTAGCAAAGGTTAGAGCTGGCTCTGACTTCCAGGGCTCCAGCACAGCCCTGATTGCTAGAAATACAAAAATGAAGCTATATCTGTCCCTACTGAGCTTACATTTTGGGGGAGAGTCAATTTGCATACGTGTAGTTAAAAAAATAAATATGAAGTAATCAGGACAGAGAAACAATAGCAGCTGAAGGGATCAGGAAAGGAAGGTCTGGAGCTAAAACTTTAAGAAAACTAGGGGGCAACTGGATGACTCAGAGGATTGAGAACCAGGCCTAGAGAGGGAGGACCTAGGTTTAAATCTAGCCTCAGACACTTCCTAGCTGTGTGACCCTGGGCAAGTCACTTGACATCCATTACCTAGCTCTTACTGCTTTTCTGCCTTGGAACCAAAACACAGTATTGATTCTAAGACAGAAGGTAAGAGTTTTTCATTTTAAATTTCATTTTAATTTTTTCCATGGTTACATGATTCATATTGTCTCCTTCCCTTCCTCCCTTCCCCCTCCCAGAGCTGACAAGCAAATCCACTGGGTTATTCATATATAAGGGAAGAGTTTTTAAAAAGAGAAAGAAAAGAGAACTAGGGCTTCTAAAAGGCAGAGGTAAGAAGAGAGAAAGTGTACATATATGGAGGACAAGCTAGTGCATAATTTAATTTAATTAATTGAATTTTATTTTATTTCATGTTTATTGAAGGAAGATAGGTGTGTAATCCACAAACTGTCAAAAGATGGCCTGTGACATAACTGACATTACTCAGAGGAGAAGCAATTGATATTCCAGAGTAAGCCACCGAAGACATAGTCATCTCCCATTTCAGGCAAGTGAGATCCTTGTTATCTGTGCATTGAAAGGGAATCCGGATCAAATGTTCCACAGGCTTCTGAGAACGAGCCTGCAGGATTCCCTCCCATTTGTCCTGGCCCTCCCCTCCCCCTGCTGTTTCCCAGACTACAGGCATCTGTTTTTAGTAGTCTACCTCCTTGGTTCTACAGACCAGAAAGAGGCACCTGCCCTTTTGGTCAGTGGGAGTATTCTGGAGAGCCTCCTGACAACTGGCGCTTCAGAAAAGGTCATCAAATAACCGTCTGGATATTTCTAAATTGCTCACAGAATGTGATAAACTGGACTCAAAACTAAATAGGGGAAGCGAGTGGGTGGGATCACTCGCTGCATTTCAGGCACTGTACTAAGTACAAGAGATAAAACGAAATACAAAAATACCATATCTGCCCTCAAAGAGTTCGCTTTCTCATGGAGGAGTCAACCTGAAAATAACTATAAATATACAAAATGTATGCAATATAAATAGGGGCAACCAAGTGGTGAAGTGAATAGAGTGCCAGGTCTGGAGTCAGGAAGACAGCTTCCTGAGTTCAAATCTGACCTCCGATACTTCTTTTTTTTTTTTTTTTTTTTTTTTTTTTTTTTTTTTTTTTTTACCCTTGTACTTGGTGTATTGTCTCATAGGTGGAAGAGTGGTAAGGGTGGGCAATGGGGGTCAAGTGACCTGCCCAGGGTCACACAGCTGGGAAGTGGCTGAGGCCGCGTTTGAACCTAGGACCTCCTGTCTCTAGGCCTGACTCTCACTCCACTGAGCTACCCAGCTGCCCACCTCCGATACTTCTTAGCTATGTGTCCCTGGGCAAGTCATTTCACCCTATTTGCCTCAATTTCCTCATCTGTTAAATGGACTGGAGAAAGAAATGCCAAACTACTCTAGTATCTTTGTCAAGAAAACCCCAAATGAGATCATGAAGCATCAGACCCAAATGAAATGACTGATCAGCAGTAACAAAAATGGAAAGTAATCTAAGAGAGAAGACACTCACGGTAGGGAAGACTGGGAAAGGACTCCAAAAGAAGGTGGGATTTGAGTTTTTTTGAAGGAAATCAGGGAAGCCAGGAGAGGTAAGCGGGGAGCACATTCCAGGCAAGGAGGACCATCTGTGAAAAGGCATGGAGAAGAGAGGTGGAGAGCCACAGACAAGAAGGAGCAAGTAGGTCAGTGCTGCTGGATTGTTGAGTTCATGGACATGGAAGGGAGGAAAATATAGGAAGCCTAGAAAGATAGTGAATCAATAAACATTTAGGCACTTATTTTGTGCCAGGTATTATGTTAAGCAGTGAGGATACAAGGAAAGGCAAAAGGTAATCTCTGCTCCCAAGGAACTCACAGTCTGACTCAGGAGACAAACGTACAGACAGTTCTGTACAAATTGGTATATTCAGAGAATCCTCATATAGAGGATAAGTTAGAAATAATCAACAAAGGCCAGAGACCAGATTGCAGGGGAATTGGGAAAAGCTTCCTACAAAGGGTAGAATTTTAACTGGGACTTGAAGTGAGGCAGAGCATGGAGACTTAAGAGAATGAGAGGAAAGGAAACCGTTGTAAGATGGCCTTCTCAAGGATAGAAGTTGCAGAGTTGTATTTAAAAGCCACACAGAGGATTTTATATTTGATCCTGGCAGCAATAGGGCGCCTGTGGAGTTTATTGACTAGAGGAGTAACATAATCAGACCCGTGCTTTAAGAAGATCATTTTGGCAGTCAAATGGAGAATGGATTGGAAAGAGGAGGGACTAAAGGCAGGGAAGCCAGTTAAGAGGTTTTTATCATCTCAGTCCCAATGTGACTTGATGAAGACCTGAGCTGCCAGACGCCATCAAGGCTGTGAGGTTTAGCATGGCTACTCACAAGCTCTGACAATCCAGCACGGCAGGTTGTCAGGAGGATGGAGATTCCACACTCAGTTTACCCCAAGTGATTCTTTTTACAGTGACATTCACTTGTATTGAAATTATTGCAATCAATATCCTTATCCGGCTCCAAGGAGACACAGAAAAACAATACAGGTTCATGGCAAGAACAATCACAGCCATAGACTACCCACTATCCCAAAATAAACCCCTGTGCAACCCCCAGAGTATAGAAATTTCCCCTAGAATCAGCCCAGCAAAAAACCAGCAGTTAGTGAGTTAATGCAAGTTTCTAAAGTTCCCAGCAAGAAAATACCTGGCCTGAGTTTGTTCCCAAACTCCTACAGACCATAGAAACAGTGAAACACAAGGAAATTAAGGCAATGACAAATTAGTACAGAATCACCCTACCAGAACCATATTCTTAGTGATCCTATAACAGAAAGAACACCATGGGAACAAAACTTGGACCAGACTGATATTATTATATCTTATTGGATGTAATCAACTACCATAACTATCTCCTTGATTGAGGATGGGAATGAATAGTATAATGTAACTATATACATAATATAATTAGTTAAAATATAATTAACTATTATGCTTAGCTAGGAACTGATGTACTTGTACCTTACGCATGGCTGAAAAGAATAAGATCAAACTAAGCCAGACCATAATGAATAATTTTTGACAAGTTTACTTCTTTGTTTAACCACAGTAAGATAATTAGTAAATGTCAATCTTATGATGTTTCAAAAGTTAATATGTGATTTTGAATGTATGGGAAGAAAAAAAAACCTGTATGAGATCATAAAGAAAAGAGGGTATAAAAATGAAAAGCAGTAGATGGCATGAGAGAGAGAAGGAACAGCCTCTGCAATTTGACTTGCACTCTGGCTCATTTTCATTTCATTCTTCGCCATGCCATCCCACCTCCAGAGACCCAACCAAGTGAAGAGTGAGCTCTTCGCACTGAGCCAAGATGGTGGTAGTGTGAGTGGAGAGGATCAGCAGATACCAGAGATGTTGTGAAAGAAAAAATGAAAACAATATAAGTGAGAAGTAGAAAATGGCACTGATTGTGATCCAGGGTGACTGGGAGGATGTGATGTCCTTGAGTGAAACAGGAAAATTTGGAAGAGGGAATTATTTTGGGACAAAAGACAATAAGTTGGAGAAACTGTTTCCTGGGGCAGCAAGGTGACTCAGTGGATAGAGAGCCAGGCCTGAATTCCTGAGCAGGACAATACATAGGAAGTTTGTACATAATCCTTCCACTTCCTAAGCAATATTTCTATTGCAGATAACTTTTTCTTAACTAAATATGTTTTCTTATAGAGCAACATTTTTTTAAATTTTAATTTTTATAAATCCTTACCTTCTGCCTCAGTTGCAGAAGAGCAGTAAAGGCTAAGCAGTGAGGGTTAAGTGACTTGCCCAGGGTCACACGGCCAGGAAGTATCTGAGACCACATTTGAATCCAGAACCTCCCATTTCCAGGCCTAGCTCTCTATCCACTGAGCTGCCCAGCTACTCCCACTCTGACTTTTTGAAGCTCACCAGGTCCTTCTTGTCAAGGAATAGACACAGTAGTGGCAGAAGAAATAGCAGGAGTATGGATTCATCTAGCAATTAAGGTAGTGAGATGAGATAGCCACAATCGTTACTGATGCCAAGTACCTTTCTCCCTACCCAGAGGGCCACAGTGCTTTCTTCTTCACTTGAAAGCTGCCAGGGAGAGAGAGCTTGAGTTTCTCCATTGGAACATTTTATTCCATTGGGTACTCAATACTGGCTTAATAGTCAATTAAAATACTTTTCTTCACCACTAATTAAGCAGATGGAAAGTAGTCAGATACCTGTACATGTTCTAGCTTGGGAACAACACCCTTCTATTATGAGTTATCAAGAATTTACAGAGGGCTCAGTGGTTTAAGAGCCATGTCAAAAGATGAGAGATCCTAGGTTCAAATTAAAGCTGTGTGACCCTAAGCAAGTCACTTAATCCCCATTGCCTAGCCCTTACCATCTTCAGCCTTGGAATCAATACATAGTATTATTCTAAGAAGGAGAATAAAGATTAAAAGAAAAAAGAATTTACAGAATCAGTTTCTCCAAGGATCTCTTTGACTAGATGGTCAGTAGAAAGGATTGTGTGATCTCAAAGGACAATTGGCCAGTCCCCCTGTTACAAATAAAAGTTGTTATTGTTTTTTGAAAGAATGAGACCAAAGACTTCAGACTGTGAATTTTGATTCACATTGATTTAATAATGATAAGGTTTTTCATTTAGGTAGAACCAAAGACTTTAGACTAGGACATTGACATGATATTATTTCTTAATATTTTCTAAAAGAAAAGGAGGTCTTAATGGGTATTGTTTTCATACTACCTATATATATCTACCCCATATGAAAATAAAGAGAAGAAATTAATTCCATCACAGTTCATGCATTTCACTGATAAATATTTAAATATATATGATGTGCCAACCCTTTTTCTCTCATTATTCTAAAGGACACAGAATCTTGTACAGAATCATAGAATTAGAGGTGGGAAGAACTTTTGAAGTCTTCTAATCAAAAGCTCTCACTTTATAGATGAGGAAACTGTGACCCAGAAAGTGCAGTGACTTTCCCTTAGGCCCTGCAAGTTAGTAAGTGGGTGAGTTGGGACTCTCAGTTTTTGGTAAAGTTACAATCCAGATCTCTCTCCTAGGAGGGATATTATCAGTCTCTAGCCAGTTCCTTTGCTGGCAGGAATTTTTCTGGAATCTCCCAGGATCATAGATCTTGAGCAAGAAGGAACCTAAGAGACCATCTAGTCCATCCCTATCCTTCTCCATTTAGAGGTAAAGAACTGGCTCGTTTTTAAAGAATTACACTACCTGGACCCAACATAACTCTAAGCCTTATTGGATATAACTAACACGCCCACATTCTGCAATCCTTTAAACTGTTCTTCTCTTTGTTCTTTGCATTCAACACTCCACCTTCCATTTTCATGCTTTTGGGCAGTGGCCCATGCCTGGAATATTGTTATTATTGTTCAGTCATATTCAACTCTTCATGACACCACTGTCCTTGGGGTTTTCTTGGCAAAGATACTGGAGTAGTTTACCATTTCCTTTTCCAGTAGATTAAGGCAAACAGGTTAAGTGCTTTCCCTAGGTCTATTCAGTTTGTGAGGGTCTGAAGTAAAATTTGAACTCAGGTTTTCCTGGCTTTGGGCCCAGTGCTCTATCCACTTGACTGTGTGGAATATACTCTTTTTTGCTGCATCATGGAGTCTTTCCCTTCATATAAGAAATAGCTCAAACACCATTTTCATTTTTTTTCTATTTCTTCTTCCAATTTATTATATTTCCTGTTTCAAAATTTTTATTTTTTAGAAAAGTTATCCATGGTTACATGATTCATATTCTTACTTTCCCCCACTCGCCCCCACACCTTCACCACCACCACCCCCACCACCCCCACCCCGCCCCATAGCCGATGCGCATTTCCACTGGTTTTAACATGTGCCATTGATCAAGACCTATGTCCAAATTGTTGATAGTTGCATTGGTGTGGTAGTTTGGAGTCTATATCCCCAATCATGTCCACCCCAACCCATGCGTTCAAGCAGTTGTTTTTCTCCTCTGTTTCCACTCCTGTAGTTCTTCCTCTGAATGTGGATAGTGTTTTTTTTCCATAAATCCCTCAGAATTGTCCTGGATCATTGCATTGCTGCTAGTACAGAAGTCCATTACATTTGATTTTACCACAGTGTATCAGCCTCTATATATAATGTTCTTCTGGATCTGCACCTTTCACTCTGCATCAATTCCTGAAAGTCATTCCAGTTCACATGGAATTCCTCCATTTCATTATTCCTTTGAGCACAATAGTATTCCATCACCAGCATATACCACATTTTGTTCAGCCATTCCCCAATTGAAGGGCATACCCTCCTCTTCCAGTTTTTTGCCACCACAAAAAGTGCAGCTATAAATATTTTTGTACATTTCTTTTCCCTATGATCTCTTTGGGGTACAAACCCAGCAATGCTATGGCTGGATCAAAAGGCAGGCAGTCTTTTAGAGCTCTTTGGGCATAGTTCTAAATTGCCATCCAGAATGGTTGGATCAGTTCACAACTCCAACCAGCAATGCATTAATGTCCCAATTTTGCCACATTCCCCCCCAACATTCATTACTATCCCCTGCTATTGTTTTAACCAATCTGCTAGGTGTGAAGTGATACCTCAGAGTTGTTTTGATTTGCATTTCTCTAATTATTAGAGATTTAGAACACTTTCTCATGTGCTTATTGATACTTTTGATTTCTTTATCTGAAAATTGCCTATTCATGTCCCTTGCCCATTTGTTAATTGGGGAATGGTTTGGTTTTTTATACAATTGATTTAGCTCCTTTTATATTTGAGTAATTAGACCCTGTCAGAGTTTTTTGTTATAAAGATTTTTTCCCAACTTGTTGTTTCTCTTCTGATTTTGGTTGCATTGTTTTTGTTTGTATAAAACCTTTTTAATTTAATATAATCAAAATAATTTATTTTACATTTTGTAATCTTGTCTAACTCTTGCTTGGTTTTAAAATCTTTCCTTTCCCAGAGATCCGACAAGTATACTATTCTCTGTTCACTTAATTTATTTATAGTTTCCTTCTTTATATTCAAGTCATTCATCCATTCTGAATTTATCTTGGTGTAGGGTGGGAGATGTTGATCTAAACCTAATCTCTCCCATATTGTTTTCCAATTTCCCCAGCAGTTTTTGTCAAATAGTGGATTTTTGTCCCAAAAGTTGGGTTCTTTGAGTTTATCATACACTGTCTTGCTGAAGTCACTTACACCAAGTCTATTCCACTGATCCTCCCTTCTTTCTCTTAGCCAGTACCATACCGTTTTGATGACCTCTGCTTTATAGTATAGCTTAATACCTGGTACTGCTAAACCACCTTCCTTCATGTTTTTTTTTTTCATTATTTCCCTTGATATTCTTGACCTTTTGTTCTTCCAAATAAACTTTGTTATAGTTTTTTCTAATGTAGTAAAAGAAGGTTTTTGGCAGTTTGATAGGTATGGCACTAAATAAGTAAATTAATTTGGGTAGAATGGTCATTTTTATTATGTTAGCT
>NW_025383480.1:0-1494 GCF_016433145.1 Gracilinanus agilis
ATTGACTGGGTGACCACAGAGGAGGAAGGAAGGATCAATTGAGCTGACTGCTGAGAGGCCAACATGCTAGCCTGCCCTTGGGTAATGGGAGGGTGAGTGGGGAAGTTCTTTTCTCTTCTGATATTCTTTATTCTAAGTGTATAAACTTGATCCAGTAATAATCATTGTATATACAATATTTTAATATTCTTTCTGACATTCTATATTCTACATTTTAAGATTCCTTTGCAAACTAAGGATTCCCTGAAAAATATTCTCAAATTCTTTCCAATTTTGACTTACAATATGTTGTTTTATGACTATCCAATAAAATTTATTGTGTAAACTATATTCTAAAGTTCATTCAAGCCCTAAAATTCTATATTCAATGCTGTTAGGATCCTACCAATGCAAAGTATTCTATATTCAATGTTCTAAAATTATTTCTACCTCTGACGTTCTATATTCTCTATTTGAAGAATCCTTCCTCTACTAAACATTGAGAAGAATATTCTAAAGTTCTTTATCATTGTGACATTCTTTATTCTTACTTGGAAGGCCTATTCCATGGCTAAGCGGTCTAAACTCAGTATTTCAAAGTTCTTTCTTATTCTGACAGGGTATATTCCATGTTTTAAAATTCCTATCCAAACTGAGCATTTAAAATTATTTATTTTCCAATATTTTAATGTTTGTCAGATTCTTATTGGTAGGTATTCTAGACGCAATATTCTAAATATTTCCAGCTTAGATGTTCTACATTTTATATTTGAAGAGTATTCTCATTGCTAAACATTCTGAGAACAATATTCTGCAGTTCTTTCTTCTTCTGATAGTCTAAGGAAGGCCTATGTTTTAAGATTACATCCATTCCTAAAAATTACATAGTAAATATACTAATATTCATTCCATTTCTGACATTCTATATTCTCAGTTTGAAATTTCTTTCCATTGCTAAATATTTAAACTCAATATTTCAAAGTCCTTTCCTATTCTCACTTTCTATATTACGTGTTTAAACATCTTGCAAAACTAAGAATTCTATAAATATATTCTAAAGTTCTTTCAAATTCAGACATTCAATATTATATCATTTTGGTCTACTCCATCAAATGCTAAACACTCTTTAAAAATATTCAGAAGTCCTTTCAAATGCTAACATTCAATATTGTATTTTGATAGGATCCTTCCATTGCTAGATAGTGGAAACTCAATTTCTAAAGTTCTTTCCAGCTCTGACATTCTTTATTCCATGTTACCAATCATTGCCTTGCTAAGCATTCTGAGAATAATGTCTTAAAGTTCTTTTTTGTTCTGATAATTTATAGTCTCTGTTTTAAGACTCCATCCATTCTAAAATATTCTATGATCAATATTCTAATCTTCTTTCAAGTACTTACATTCTAAAATCTCAGTTTTGAGGTCCCTTTTCATTGTTAAGCATTCTCAACTCAATCTTCCAATTATCTTTCCTATTCTGACATTCTGTATTCTTTGTTTTTGCACTCCCCCAAA
>NW_025383481.1:0-4113 GCF_016433145.1 Gracilinanus agilis
AATTTTCAGTATTAAATTCTCTCTATTCTCAACCATTAAGAATAAAACAAAAAACCTATTACAAGTATAAAGTCAGACAAGAGAAATACCCACATTAGCTACACAATGTTCTGGAGAAAAATAAGAGAAAAAATATGCTTCAATCTGCATTTTGAGTTGATTGATTCTTTCCATGTAGGAGGATAGCATTTTTAATCATGCATCTTTTGGATTCTGGTGGATCGTTGCAATGATCAAAGTCACTAAATCTTTCACAGTTGATTATCATTATATTGCTAAGTATGTATATTTTTGTTTCTACTTACTTCACTTTTCATCAGCTTATATAAGTCATCCCAGGTTTTTCTACAACTATCCCCTTCATCATTTCTTCTAACAAAATAGCATTTCATCACATTCACAAACAATAATTTGTTCAGCCATTGATTGGTTCCTTTTTCAGTTTCCAATTCTTTTACACAATGAAAAGAGTTGCTGTAATTGTTTTTGTATATATGAATCCTTTCCTTCTTTCTTAGATCTCTTTGGGGCTTTGAACTAATAGCAGTATCACTGAATCAAAGGGTATGCACAATCTAATAGTTTTTTTTAGGCCCAGTTCAAAATTGTTTTCTGGAATGGTTTAACAAGTTCATAGTTCCACTAATTTTCTTATTTTCCCACATTCCTTCTAGCATTTATTTTCCTTTTTCTTTCATTATAGCCAATCTAATAGGTAAAATGTGGTAGCTCAGAGTTGTTTTAATCTGTATTTCTCTAAATATTAGTGATTTAGAGCACTTTTTGTATGACTTTTGATAGTTTTTGTTCCTCATCTGGAAACTTCCTGTTCATATCTTTGACCATTTATCAGTTGGGGAAAGGCTCTCATTCTAATACATTTGGCTCAGTTCCCTATATATTTCAAAAACAAGACCTTTATCTAAGAAATTTGCTACAAACTTTTTCTCACTATTCTCCTTTTCTTCTCATTAGCTTCATTGCTTGTGTTTATACAAAACCTTTTTAATTTCATGTAATCAAAATTATCCATTTTACCTCTCATAATCCTTTCCATCCCTTGTTTGGTCAGAAATCTTTTTCCTATTCATAGATCTAATAGGCAATTTATTATATACTCACCTAAGTTGCTCATGATATCTCCCTTTAAATCTAAATCATATAACTATTTTGAGTTTATCTTGATATATGGTGTAAGATATTGGACTATGAATGTTTTTTTGCCAGTCAACCTTCCAGTTTGACCAGCAGTATTTATCAAATAATCAGTTCTTGCCTCAGTAGATTTGAATCTTTGGGTTTATAAAACACTAGGTTATTGTGTTCATTTACTTATGTATATTATGGACCATTAGTTTCATTGATCAATCACTCTATTTTTTATTTAGTACCAAATTGTTTGGATGTTTAAAACTTTGCAGTATAGATCTGGTACTTCCCAATAAAAGGTCCCTTTCTTTCACATTTTTTTTCATGAATTACCTTGATGTTCTTGTCCTTTTGTTCCTGCAAATGAATTTTGCTATAATTATTTTAGGATCTGTAAAATAATTCTTTGGTACTCTGAATGTATGGCTCTGAATGAGTAATCTAATTTAGACATGATTGTCATTTTTATTCTATTGGCTTAGCCTACCCATGAACAATTAATATTTGTCCAGGTATTTAAATCTATATTTATGTGAAGTGTTTTGTAATTGTTTTCATATAATTTCTGTGTGTGTCATGGCAGGCAGAATCCCATGTGTTTTATACTGTAGTTTTGTAAGTAGAATTTCTTTGACTGTATCTTCCTCCTGAGATGTGCTGGTAATAAGCAAAAATGCTGATGATACATGTGGGTTTATTCTATATCCTGCAACTTTGCTGATGTTGTTAATTGTTTTAACTGCTTTTTTATTTAATTCTCTAGGGTTCTCTAAGTAAATAATCATGTCATCTACAAAAAGCAATAGCTTTTTTCTTCATTACCTATGTTTGTTCTTTCAATTTCTTTTTTCTAGTCTTACTGCTACAGCTAATATTTCTAATGGCATATTGAAATGCTTCAAGAATTTGCAAGCTATGCCATTTAGGAAAATATTGGTATTAAGTCATTGTTTATTGTACTTTTAAGTTTCCACTTTTATCTCTTTTAATTATGTCTCTTTGGCAAGAAAATCTCAAATAGACCCATAAAGGATATGATATAACTAAATGACTGAACAAAAACAAAATTTTTGCTCTGAGATCATGATCACTACTCTTGCTTTTTTAACTTCAGAGTCAGTAGAGTCAACACCAGTCTCTTATTTTAACTATACATGTATACTTCTGTTTCAAATGTGTTTCTTGTATTGTTGGAGTCTGGTTTCTAATCCTATCCTCTTTCATTTTTGCATGAGTTCATCAAGTTCACATTCATAGTTATGATTGATGACTATACTTTCTACAATCCTATTCTCTTATACTTCTCATTCTCTTGTTGCACTTTCCCCTCCTCAGAAGTATTTCCATATTCAACTGTGTATATATATATATATATGTGTGTGTGTGTGTGTGTGTGTGTGTGTGTGTGTGTGTGTGTGTTTTCTTTCTTGTTTAAATGAGAGTGAAGTTCAAACGTTGCTTAATCCCCCCTATTGTACAAATTTACAAATTCTCTGCTGCACACTCCATATATGTGAGATAGTTTCATCATTCTTTCTCTTCTTCCCTGCTTCTTCCAGTGGATTTCTTTATCTCCCATTTCCACTCTACTTTTGATACAATCCCTACATAATAGACTAATACCTAAGCCTTCTGTCATAGTAGACTCCTTCTAAGACACCTGTTGAAGATAGTTGTGAATAATTAGATGTATCATCTTCCCATATAATAATGTAAACATTTTAACTTTGTAAAGTTCCTTATGATTCCCTCACTCATTTTTACCTTCTTATGCTTCTCTTGAGTCTTGTGGTTGCGTATAGAATTTTCCATTCAGTTCTGTTCATTTCAAGGAATTCTTAAAATTCCTCTATTTCATTAAATATCTTTTTTTCCCTCTGAAGTATTATTCTCAGTTTTGTTTGATAGGTTATTCGTGGATATAATCCTATGTCCCTTGCCTTATGGAATATCATAATCAAAGCCCTCTCTTCTTTGCAGATACTAAATCTCGTGTGATTCTGAAATGATACTTGAATTCTTTCGTTCCAGATACTCTCAGTATTTTCTCTTTGACCTGGGCATTCAGGATTGTATTATAATCTTCTTGGAAGTTTTTATTTTGGGACCATTTCAGGACATAATCAATGGATTTTTTCAATGTCTACTTTGTCCTCTTTCTGTGATATCTGGACAGGTAGGCTTTATGGTTTCTTAAAATATAAAGTATAAAATCATTTCTTGTTTTTTTAAGATAATTTTTGATTTTCAGGTAGTTTAATGATTCTTAAATTCTCTCTCTCCTCAAACTAGTTTACAGTTCAAGCATTTTTCCTATGAGATAGTTTACATTTTATTCTATTTTGCCAGTCTTTTGACTTGGTTTATTGTTTCTTGAAGTCTCATATTGTCTTTATTTTTTTAATTTTTAAATATTTTTCCCAGGTTTACATGATTCATTTTCTTTCCTTCCCCTTTTCCTTCCCCTCTTCCAGAGCCTACAAGCAATTCCATTGGGTTGTACAAATGTTATCATCTATTTCCAAATTATCCATTTTTTCTATAGAGTGATTTTTTTAAAGCCTAAACTCCAATTCACATACCCATATATACATGTGTTAGCATTCTTTTCCATAAGTCCTTCAGGAGTGTCCTGGCTTGTTACATTGCTACTAAATAGCAAAGTCCATTACATTGGTTTTTCCACAATGTTTTACTTTCTGTGTACAATTTTCTTCTGGTTCTGCTCATTTCACTCTGAATCAGTTCACTGAGGTTTTCCCAGTTCATATAGATAACTTCCAGATCATCAATCCTTACTGCACAATAGTATTCCATCACCATCATATACCACAATTTGTCCAGCTGTTTCCCAATTGAGAGACACTCCATCATTTTCCAATTTTTTTGCCACCACAAAGAACATGGTTATGTCTCATAGAGTCTTTAGCTTACTTTTGTTTAATTATAACTAATAAGGAGTTA
>NW_025383482.1:0-9861 GCF_016433145.1 Gracilinanus agilis
AAGTCTTATAAGAATCCAGAAAGAGACAATTCAAATATCAAGGAGCACGAATAAGGATCACAAAGGATCTGGCAGCCTCCACACTAAAAGACCTCAAGGCTTGGAATATGATATTCAGAAAGGCAAGAGAACTGGGTCTACAACCAAGGATCACCTACCCATCAAAACTGACTATCCTTCCAAGGAAAAGTTTGAGCATTCAACAAGAGAGCAGATTTCCAAGTATTTGCAAAGAAAAGACCAGGACTAAAAGGAAAGTTCGATATCCAACCACAAAAATCAAGAGAAACATGAAATGGTAAATAAACAGAAAGTAAAGAAAACTCTTATTTTTAAAATTTGCCTCTTTAAGGGCTTCAATAAGATCTAATTATTTGTATTGTTATGTAGAGAAATGTTACGTATAATTCTCTGTAGTGAACTCTATTCACTATTATAGTATTCACTTTTATAGTAATTAGAAGAATTATTTATAGGGAGAGTTTGGAATACTAAATGGTCTAAAATGATATGGGGGGTGGGAAAGAGGGGGATGAATAGTAGAGGACACCAAGAGAAACTTGAATGAATAAGAAAAATAGGATATTCTATTATACACAAAGAGGACATGGGAAGGGGAGGGAATTAATATTATTATAAGAAGAAGAGGAAGAGAGCATTAAGAGGTAACATTTAAACCTTACTCTCAGTGTAATTAACCCTGAGAGGGAAGAGTAGCTATATCCATTGGGATATAAAACTCTATCTAACCCTACTGAGAAAGTCAGAAGGGATAAACCAAGGGTGAGTGGTTATATATCATATCCCAAAATAAAGAAAATTCAAATATGAAAATTCCAAAAAAGTAACACCTATGTTTTCACTTCCTCTCCCTCATTCTTTCTCCTATTCTTCTAGAGCAGTTTTGGTGAACCTTTTTCCAAATTCAAGTGCCAAGAGGGAAAATTCAGACGGTCTGTGAGGCCCCAGATTACTTGAGAGAATTGAAGGAGGAAGTGCTTGCTTTGGATGGCTGTAGAGAAGGCTGAACCATACAAAAAATGTCCTCCATTGCTGGGAAGAGGGGAAAAGTATAGCTTCCTAAATGCTGGCTCTGCACACGTGCCATGTCTTCAGAGTGCTGCTCTTAAGAATCTTAACCCCTGGGGCAGCTGGGTAGCTCAGTGGAGTGAGAGTCAGGCCTAGAGACAGGAGGTCCAAGGTTCAAACCCGGCCTCAGCCACTTCCCAGCTGTGTGACCCTGGGCAAGTCACTTGACCCCCATTGCCCACCCTTACCAATCTTCCACCTATGAGACAATACACCAAAGTACAAGGGTTAAAAAAAAAAGAATCTTAACCCCAAACTAATCTGTGAAGAGTGAAATACTGAAAAGACACGAGATTCCACAAGACCACAAAAGGTTTGTAATCCTTCATGACAGTATAATGTATAATGCTGCACTTGAACGTGAAGGCCATTTAAAAATACATCCATAAAACTATAGCATTTCCACATTCTTCCTGGATTAGTGGAAATTTTTTTTGGACAATTTGGCCACTCAAAGGAAATTTTATTTGTTAGTAAATTTAGAAATACAAGACATTGTACTTTTAAAATAAATAAATAAAACCTTACAGAAAAGTATAACGTTGTATAATTGAGGGAAGAGAAAAATCATGAAAACACTCTTACTGTATAAAGTTACTATGAATTTCTGTAATATCAAGATTATCTTTCAAGAAAGGCAATAAATTATAGGTGTCTTATTTGCTTAGATAATCATATTAGAAATACAAATAAAGTCTCTTAAATGCTTTCTTAAATTATTAGTTTCTTTCATGGAAACTTATCTGAATTATACCACTGAGTCATATCAATAACCGATAATATCTCACTTAACATTTTCTTCACTGTCAGAATTCATATTTGGTGTTATGGATTGAGCTTTCATCACCAGATTGCTCAACAAATTGTTGCTACTTTGTATACTTTAGGTACAGACATCTTTTCTAAAAACAATTTTAATGAGGCCAATAGTCTTTTTCTTATATTATTCCCCTAATTACCTGTGATAATCATTAAAAGTTTAATCAACAAAATAATTTATAAAACCTTTTAATAGAGTAAAATAAGGAGTTGAAAGTTGAAACCAATGCAATGTATACCAAATATATATAATGTAATACAAAGACATTAATTTATAGTAAATAATGTTATTAGTATAAGTGGGAAATGAGTACATATATTTTATGAACATATTTCTCAACACAGAAAATATGTCACAATAAGTCATTCAGTTGTGTTACTATCTGGTAGTAAGCCTATTAACATACATATTTCCTTCCCATTACCTATTTCCACCAAAATCATTTCTACCTTTTCATTTATTCAATAAATTTTTATTAAGCACGTACTATTTGACAGGTACTATGCTAAGTGCTAGAGATACAAAAAAGACAAAAGACAGCCCCTATCCCCAAAGAACCTGTAAATAAATAAATAAATATATATATATATAAATGTGTGTGTGTGTGTGTGTGTGTGTGTGTGTGTGTGTGATTTGACCTAGGGCAAATCACTACACCTATTGCCTATCTCTTAGTACTCTGCCTTGGATCCTAAAAAACAATATTGATTCTAAGATAGAAGGTAAGAATGAAAAAAAGATTACTGAAAAGGTAGGAGGCTGCTGGTTTACAATGAGCTTGGAATGAGGGTACCACTGGAGTTCATTGAGTAGGGGAGTTGTGACCTGTATTTTAGAAATTAGGAAAACATCCTTTAAAACCAGAATGGAGAATCAATTGGAATGGAGAGAGACTTAAGACATGCAGATTCATCAGCAGACTATTATAATAATTTAGGTATCAAGGGATGAAAGCCTAGGCTAGTGTTATCCAGTTTGAGATGGTTTGAAAGACATTTGGAGACGTCATATTGAAGGTCAGTAGAAAAACTGGAGCAAGAAAGGTAGATGAAAATCATCAGGAAAGGAATGTGGTTATTAAATACGTTAGGGCTAACAAAGTCACCAATTAAAGTAGTAATAGAAGGAGACAAGAAGTGAACCCAGGACAGAATACCAAGGGATGTCTTTGATTAGAGATCCTAGTCTGAAAGAGGATAATACAAATAAGACAGATATGGAGCAGTCAAATAAGTTGGATGAAAACCAGAAAAAGTAGTGTCCTAAAAATTTGAGTTGGGAGAAGATCCAAGAGGAAAAACTAATTAACAATCTCAATGTCTTCCAGTGAGAACAAGGAAATTGGGGGATGAGAAAAAAAAAACCAACAAAAAAAAACATTCCATTTGGCAGATGAGACAGTTTTAGCAGCTTTGGACCCAGTAGTTTCAGTGGAGAGAAACCAGATGATCAGGGGTTAGGAAGAGAATAAGATTAAAGTGGAGGATTGTTATTTTTATTAAGTTAGATCATCCTACCCAAGAGCAATTAATGTTTTTTCCCAATTTTTTAGATCTATTTTTAATTGTGTGGAAAGTGTTTTGTAGTTATGTTCATAATTCCTGTTTTTGTCCTGGCAGTTAGATTCTTAAATATTTTACATTGTCTAGGGTGATTTTTAAATTGAATTTCTCTTTCTAACTCTTGCTGCTGTGGTGTGTTAAAATATATAGAAATACTGATGATTCATGTGGGTTTATTTTACATTCTTCAAATTTGCTAAAGTTGTTGATTATTTCCACTAGCTTTTTAGTTGATTCTTTAGGATTTTTTAGGTATACCATCATATCATCTGCAAAGAAGTGATAGCTTGGTCTCCTCATTGCCTATTTTAATACCTTCAATTTCCTTTTCTTCTGTGATTGCTACTGTGAGTGTTTCTAGGAAAATGTTAAGTAATAGAGATGATAATGGGCATTCTTGTTTTATGCCTGATCTTATTAGGAATGCTTCTAATTTATCTCCATTACAGATGCTGCTTGTGTATGGTTTAAGATATATACCATTTATTATTTTTAGGAAAGGCCCTTCTATTCCTATACTTTCTAGTGTTTTCAATAGGAATGGGTGTTGTATTTCGTCAAAGGCTTTTTCTTCATCTATTGAGATAATCATGCGATTTTTGTTGGTTTGATTCTTGATATGGTCAATTATGTGCATGGTTTTCCTAATGTTGAACCATCCTTGCATACCTGGCATAAATCCCACCTGATCATAATGAATAACCCTAGTGATTACTTGCTGGAGTCTTTTTGCTAGTATTCTGTTTAAGATTTTTACATCTATGTTAATTAAGGAGACTTGTCTGTAGTTTTCTTTCTGTTTTTGATCTATCTGGCTTTAAGATCAGTACCATATTTGTGTCATAAAAGGAGTTTGGTAGAACTCCTTCTTTGATTATTATGCCAAATAGTTTAGGTATTATTGGGATGAGTTGTTCTTTGAATGTTTGATAGAATTCACTTGTGAATCAATCAAGTCCTGATGGTTTTTTCTTACGGAGTTCTTTGATGGTGTGTTCAATTTCTTTTTCTGATATGGGATTATTTAAGTATTCTATTTCTTCTTCTGTTAATCTAGGCAATTTATATTTTTGCAAATATTTATCCTTATGACCTAGATTGGTAATATTTTTTGCCATATAATTGGGCAAAATAGTTTTTAATGATTGCTTCAATTTACTCTTCATAATAGGTGAGGTCTCCTTTTTCATATTTGATACTGTTAATTTGGTTTTCTTCTTTCCTTTTTTTAAATTAGATTAACCAGAACTTTGTCAATTTTATTATTTTTTAAAGTACAAGCTTCTAGTCTTATTTATTAATTCAATAGTTCTTTTATTTTCACTTTTATTAATTTCTCCTTTAATTTTTAGGATTTCTAATTTTGTTTTTATCTGAAATTTTTAATTTGTTCACTTGCTATTTTTTTAATTTGCGTGCACAATTTATTGACCTCTGCCCTCTCTAATTTGTTAATATATATACTCAAGGTTATAAATTTCCCCCGAGTACTGCTTTGACTGCATCCCATAGATTTTGATATAATATCTCATCATTGTCATTCACTTCAAAGGAATTATTAAATGTTTCTATGATTTGTTCTTTAACAAACCGATTTTGGAGAATCATATTATTTAATTTCTGATTAATTTTTTATTTGCCTCTTCATGCACCCTTACTAATTATTATCTTTATTACATTAAAATCTGAAAATTTGCATTCATTATTTCTGCTCTTTTATACTTGTTTGCCCTGTTTTGATACCCTAGTAAATGGTCAATCTTTGTGAATGTACCATGTGCTGCTGAAAAGAATGAGTATTAATTTTTGTCCTGATTTATTTTTCTCCACATATCTATTAACTCTATTTTTTCTAAGATATAATTCACATCTTTTATCTCTTTCTTAGTTTTTTGGGTTGGTTTACCTAGATATGATAGAGGAAGGTTCAGGTCTCCCACTAGTTTAGTTTTTTTTACAAGTATTTTTTAAAATTTTATTTATTAAATTTTATTTTTTAACATATATTAATATTCATTTTTTAGAAAAGTTCACATGGTTACATGATTCATGCTCTTACTTTCCCCTTCATGCCCCATGCTCCCCCAACCGATGGCCGATGCACATTTCCACTGGTTTTAACATGTGTCATTGATCAAGGCCTATTTACAAATTGTTGATAGTTGTTTTGGTGTGGTTGTTTTGAGTTTACATCACCAATCATGTCTGTCTAAACCCATGTGTTCAAGGAGTTGCTGTTCTTCTGTTGCCACTCCTGTAGTTCTTCTTCTGAATGTGGGTAGCAATCTTTTCCATAAGTGCCTCAATATTGTCCTGGGTCATTGCATTGATGCTAGTTCAGAAGTCCATTACATTCTATTTTACCACAGTGTTTTGGTCTCTGTGTATAATGTTCTTCTGGCTCTACTCCTTTCACTCTGCATCAGTTCCTGGAGGTCTTTCCAGTTCACATGTATTCCCTCTAGTTTATTACACCTTTGAGCACAATAGTATTCCATCTCCAGCATATAGCACAATTTGTTCAGCCATTCCCCAATTGAAGGGCATACCCTTCTTTTCTAGTTTTTTGCCACCACAAAAAGCACGGTTATAAATATTTTCAGACAAGTCTGTTTATCTATGATCTCTTTGGGGTACAAATCCAACAATGGTATGGCTGGATCAAAGGACAGGCATTCTTTTATAACCCTTTGAGCATAGTTCCATATTGCTAGCCAGAATGGTTGGATCAGTTCACAACTCCACCAGCAATGCATTAATGTCCAATTTGGCCACATCCCCTCTAGCATTCATTACTCTCCCTTTCTTTCATTTAAGCCAATCTGCTAGATGTGAGGTGATACCTCAGAGTTGTTTTGATTTGCATTTGTCTAATTATTAGAGATTTAGAACACTTTCTCATTTGCTTATGGATACTTTTGATTTCTTTACCTGAAAATTGCCTATTCGTGTCTCTTGCCCATTTATGAAATGGAGAATGGCTTGATTTTTGTATATAATTGGTTTAACTCCTTGTATATTTGAGTAATTAGACCCCTGTCAGAGTATTTTGTTATAAAGATTTTTTCCCCAATTTGTTGTTTCCCTTCTGGTTTTGACTACATTGTTTTTGTTTGCACAAAAGCTTTTTAGTTTAATATTATCAAAACCATTTAATTTACATTTTGTAATTTTTTCTAACTCTTGCTTGGTTCTAAAATCTTTCCTTTCCCAGAGAACTGACAGGTATACTATTTTGTGTTCACTTAACTTAGTTATAATTTCCCTCTTTATATTAAAGTCATTCATCCATTCTGAATTTATCTTGGTGTAGGGTGTGAGATATTGATCTAAACCTAACCTCTCCCATATTGTTTTCCAAATTTCCGAGCTGTTTTTGTCAAATAGTGGATTCATGTCCCAAAAGTTGGGCTCTTTGTGTTTATCCTACACTGTCTTGCTGATGTCACTTACCCCAAGTCTTTTCCACTGATTTTCACTTCTGTCTCTTAGCCAGTACCATATTGTTTTAATGACCACTGCTTTATAGTATAGTTTAATATTTGGAACTGCTAGGCCCCCTTCCTTCACATTTTTTTTCATTATTCCTCTTGATATTCTTGAGCTTTGGTTATTTTTTCCTAATTCAATAAAGAAGTTTTTTGGTAGTTTGATAGTTATGGCACTAAATAGTAAATTAATTTGGGTAGAATGGTCATTTTTATTATGTTAGCTCATCCTACCCATGTGCAATCAATATTTTTCTAATTGTTTAGATCTAGTTTTATTTTTTTGGAAGGTGTTTTGAAGTTGTTTTCATATAATTGCTGAGTCTGTTTCGTTAGATTCCTAAATATTTTATATTGTCTAGGGTGATTTTAAATGATGTTTCTCTTTCTACCTCTTGTTGCTGTGATGTGTTGGAAATATATAGTAATGCTAATGATTTATGTGCATTCATTTTGTATCCTGCAACTTTGCTAAATTTGTTGATTATTTCTACAAGCTTCTTAGTTGATTCTCTAGGATTTTTTAAGTAGACCATCATATCATCTGTAAAGAGTGATAACTTCGTCTCATCATTGCCTATTTTAATACCTTCAATTTCTTTTTCTTCTCTAATTGCTACTGCTAGTGTTTCTAGTACTATGTTGAATAATAGAGGTGATAATGGGCATCCTTGTTTCACTCCTGATCTTATTGGGAAGGCTTCTAATTTATCCCCATTGCATATGATGCTTGTTGATGGTTTTAGGTATCAACCTATTTTTATTATTTTTAGGAAAGGTCCTTCTATTCCTATAGTTTCCAGGGTTTTCAATAGGAATGGGTGTGGTATTTTGTCAAAGTTTTTTCAGCATCTATAGAGATAATCATGTGATTTTTGTTTGTTAGACTGTTGATATGGTCAATTATGTGGATGGTTTTCCTAATGTTGAACCATCCTTGCATTCCTGGTATAAATCCCACCTGATCATGGTGGATGATCCTCTTGATTACTTGCTGGAATCTCTTTGTTAGTATTCTATTTAATATTTTTTGCATCTATGTTCATTAGGGAGATTTGTCTGTAGTTTTCTTCCTCTGTTTTTGATCTACCTCCCTTTGGAATCAGTACAATATTTGTGTCATAAAAGGAATTTTCTATGATTTCTTTTTTGACTAGCTGGTTTTGGAGAATCTTATTATTTAATTTCCAATTAGTTTTTGATTTGCCTGTCCAGGTGACTTTACTAATTATTATTTTAATTGTATTAAGATCTGAGAAGATTTCATTTACTTTTTATGCTCTTTTGCATTTGTTTGCAATATCTCTATGCCCTATTATATGGTCAATCTTTGTGAATGTACCATGTGCATCTGAAAAGAAGGTGTATTCCTTTTTGTCCCTATTTATTTTTCTCCACATATCTATTAAATCTATTTTTTCTAGGACTTCATTCACCTCTCTTACCTCTTATTTATTTTTTGGTTTGATTTATCTAGATCTGAAAGAGGAATATATAGATCTCCCACTTGAATGGTTTTACTATCTATTTCCTTCTTGAGTTCTGCCAGTTTCTCCTTTATGAATTTGAATGCTATGCCACTTGGTGCATACATATTGAGCAGTGTTATTTCCTCATTGTTTATACTGCCTTTAATCAGGATGTAATGACCTTCCCTGTCTTTTTTAATAATAACTATTTTTACTTTGGCTTTGTCAGAAATCATAATCACCACTTCTTTCTTCTTTTTTCTCATTTGAAGCAAAAATATTTTGCTCAATCCCTTTATCTTAAACCTGTGTATGTCTACCCTCCTCATATGTGTTTCTTGTACACAACATATGTTAGGATTTTGGTTTCTAATCCACTCTGCTATTTGCTTCCATTTTGTGGGAGAGTTCATCCCATTCATGTTCAGAGTTATAATTATCATTTGTGTATTAGCTGACATTTTGGTATCATCTCCTAGTTCTACCCCTTTTTTCTTGAACTATTTCCTTTTAAACCAGTGGTTTGCTTTAAGCCAATAACCCTTGTCCCCTCCCTTATTATTCCCCTCTCTTGTATTTTTAAGGCCTAATGAATTCCCTCCCTTTTCTTCTACCCTCCCTCTTTTGATCTCCCCACTCCCCTTGGTTTATGGCTTCTGACTTTCTCAGTAGGGTTAGATAGAGTTTTACATCCCAATGGATATAGCTACTCTTCCCTCTCAGGGTTAATTACACTGAGAGTAAGGTTTAAATATTATCTCTTAACACTATCTTCCTCTCCTTCTTATAATAGTATTCATTCCTTCCCCTTCCCATGACCCCTTTGTGTGTGATAGTTTATCCTATTTTTCTTCTTCATTCAAGTTTCTCTTGGTGTCCTCTACTATTCATCCCCCTCTTTCCCACCCCCCCATATCATCTTAGACCATTTAGTATTCCAACCTCTCCCTATGAAAAATTCTTCTGATTACTATAATAGTGAATACTATAATAGTGAATAGAGTTCACTACAGAGAATCATATATAACATTTCTTCACATAGGAATACAAATAATTAGATCTTATTGAAGCCATTAAAAAGGCAAATTTAAAAAATATGAGTTTTCTTTCTTTCACTTCTGTTTCTCATTTACCTTTTCATGTTTCTCTTGATTTTTGTGGTTGGATATCGAACTTTCCTTTTAGTCCTGGTCTTTTCTGTGCAAATACTTGGAAATCTTCTATCTTGTTGAATGCCCAAACTTTCCCCTGGAAGTATATAGTTAGTTTTGATGGGTAGGTGATCCTTGGTTGTAGACCCAGTTCTCTTGCCTTTCTGAATATCATATTCCAAGCCTTGAGGTCTTTTAGTGTGGAGGCTGCCAGATCCTTTGTGATCCTTATTCATGCTCCTTGATATTTGAATTGTCTCTTTCTGGATTCTTATAAGACTT
>NW_025383483.1:0-11815 GCF_016433145.1 Gracilinanus agilis
TATATATATATATATATGTATGTATATGTATATACAGATAGATAGATAGGTGTGATATGTATTGTGTTTGTGTGTGTGTATGTGTCTCTATGTGGGCATTTTTTATGAGAAGCAGGGTGATGTAGTGCAGAGAAAAACCAGCCTTAGAGGGAAGAAGACCTAGGTTGTCTCTGACACACACTGGCAGTGTGTCTGTGTGGCCCTGGTGAAATCATCTAATCTCTAAATGACTTGGGGCAACTAAGAATATAAATCATAGAGAAGATGCCAATCTGCATGGATCAAGGAAGTAACTCATTGGGAACTCCCTACACCAATGAAATTACATGTTCAGTCCCATCCCATTTACACAAATGTATACATGTATTTCTTTGCTTTATTCAATAGGTTCTCTCCCTTCTTCTCTCTTCTCTCTCTCCCTCTTCTTTGCTAGAATATGACATTTATAAGGGCAGAGACTGAGTCTTATTTAACTTTGTATAACATTTGTGGACTTGAAAGTCATATCAACAAATATATATGGGAAGAATTGTTATGGAAATGACACTTGAGCAGAGCTAGTGAATGAGTGTATTAATGAAGAAAACAAAAATTAAAATCTTACTATGTGAAAGGCACTGTGATGAGCTCTGGGAACATAGGCAAATGGAAATAAGTGAGTTAGCACCTATGACAACGGTTGGCAACTTTTTGGCCATGAGAGCCATAAACATCTGCGGAAGGAGGAGGATGGAGGTAGAAAGCTCTGGAATATGCGACAGGGGATGAAGGGCCCCCTGGGGCACATCCTGGGGCTCTGCCCTGACTGGCCTGTTGGGAGGTGGAGCCAGATATGGCTCGAGAGCCATACATTGCAGGCCCCTGACTTATAAGAGCCTATATTCTAAGTGGGAGAAGACAGAACATGTGGGGAATGGTGGTTAGGGAAGTCTTTGGACAAAGGAATCATGAAGATGGTGATTATAGACATAGGCCATTGGTTAACATGTTTTTCTGTTGGGGCAGCTGGCTGGCTCAGTGACTTGAGACCCAGGCCTAGAGATAGGAGGTCCTAGGTTCAAATCTGCCATCATATACTTCCTAGCTGTGTGACTCTGGAAAAGTCACTTAACCCCTATTACTTAGCCCTTACCATCCTTCTGCCTTGGAACCAATCCATGGTATTGATTCTAAGGTGGAAGGTATGGGTTTAAAAAACAAAGAAACGTGTTCTTTCTGTTAATGTGTGCTGGGAGATAGGTAGTATGGTATGCAGATAGCCAGGAAGTAGCAAGAGAGACCTAAGTTTTGGTGATTAAGGCAAAGGATTCACTAATCAAAGTCCTAGGCATAAAAGGATGATATGAAAAAGGAGTATAATATAGGCATAAAGAATAGCTTCTGTAAATGAGTAGAGCTGGGTTAGTGTATGGCAACATCAAGGAATGTGTAGGTATTTAGTTTAGCCAGAAGAGTGAACAATTGTGGCACAAGAGATGGGTAAAAACTTAAGACAGGAAGTGGAAAGTCACAAATGCTAGAGAAAGACATAATTTGCCCAAAAAGAGTGTCATGGGGAGATTTTATTTTGTGTTGTTGTTTTAGTAGGGAAATAACAAGGTCAGATATGAATATCATAAAAACTATTTGGGGGCATTTGGCATCTAGGTCAGAGATGGGATGGAAAGAGGCAAGATTGAGAGTGGGGATACAGATCAGGAGGCATATTGATCTAGGAGAAGTGTTAAGACTTGGCCTAAGTCATTAAATTATAGATGATTTTATGTTTAAAGTGAATTTTAATGGGCACCTCATTTATCACATTAAGCCTTGTGTCAAGTTGTGCTTGAGTGTTTCAAAATGAGTTATACTTGGCCCCTTTGCCCTGGTAACTCACAACTTCAGACTGACAACCCTAGATGATGAGCATTTAAGAAATGATAGGAGGAACATTAATGAAGGATATTAAATTAAAACATAACAGGACCTCAGTGCAAAGTCAAGCATGCTTTCATTCATTCCCTGTCAAGCTTTGTCCCTGGAGATATATGGATCTTTATCTTTTCCTTCCTGCACTTGCCTCAGTGATTATTGATTAAAAGCTGACTCCATGTATGACAGTCATGGAAAACCTTTAGAATTAGTTGAATTCTTATTTCTTGGCAAAGGTGTTTTATGGGGATTTTTTTATCAGCATTATATGTAAATTAAGTATCCAAAGAGTGAGGTCAGAGGAAATCTAGTGCTTCTCTTGCTTGTCATTTTGTCTATTTAGTGATCATGGGAGTTTTATTATTTAACTAATTAATTCTCTAATATTATGCCATTATTATGCCTATTTTAAAGATAAGGAAATTGAGGCTGAGCAGGTTAAGTGACTTGCCTAAGGTCATATAGCTCTCTAGCATTTAAAATTGGATTCACAGTTTATGTTGACTCTGGTTCTAGAAATATATATACTATGTCAGCAGTATCTTTTTCTTTTTCACAATGTCAGTTTAGTAGGATTGTTTCTTTTTCTCCTATAGACCTCACTTTCCGGCTTTATAAAATTAGAGGTCCCTAATAGATGATTTCTAAGGCTTGTTATGATTCTCTTTGCTTAGAGAGATTACTCAGTGGGCATGTGGTTGTGGAAAATATATAAAAAACACATTAAAGTGTTCTCATTTCCTGCTCCCTGGGAGAGCCCTTGCCCATTGTAGGAGGAGGATTCTTTTGCAACAAACTTCCAGGTTAACAATCTCAACTGGACTGAAAAAGGCAAATGATGAAGTCAGGGAGCTAGAGCAGGTAGACGTGAATGGGCCAGACCTTTCCTAAGGAGGACTTAGCAGAACCTTTGGATCAATGTCCAAAACAAGACTATCCCTTTGCACTATTCTTGCCCTTACACACACACACACACACACACACACACACACACACAAACACACACACTTATACCTTTATATTATTTCAAATTGACAAGCATATACTTTGCAGGAAGTTGAGGTTCCACAAACAATATTACCTGAGTAATACAATTTACCAGCAGGTGAATCTCTGTAGGAATGGGACAGGTAGCCTTCTTTTCACTTATCAGGTAGTGTACATCTTGTATGGAGTCACCATATAATTCTCAAACATTTATTAACCTACCTTATTCACTGTGCCTGTACATCCTCTAGTGGAGAGTTTTGGATTTGAAGGCAAAGAACTGGGGTTCAAAAGAACTTTGCCTGGGGGCAGCTGGGTAGCTCAGTGGATTGAGAGCCAGGCCTAGAGACGGGAGGTCCTAGGTTCAAATCCGGCCTCAGACACTTCCCAGCTGTGTGACCCTGGGCAAATCACTTGACCCCCATTGCCTACTTTTACCAATCTTCCACCTATAAGTCAATACATAGAAGTTAAGGGTTTAAAATTAAAAAAAAAAAAAAAAAAAAAAAAGAACTTTGCCACTTACTACTTGCGTAGCCTTGGACAAGTCATAACTTCTGTGACTCACCACCAATGTCCTATCATCTCCCAATCTACTGGCATTGTTTTCTTAGACTTTTTGGACCAAACCTGGAAGAGGACCTAGAGAGGGTCAGTTCCTTTATTTTTACTAATGAAGAAACAAGGTATCTACGGAATTGCAGTGATTGGTACAAGGTTCCATGAAGACATGAGGCCAGTCCCTTAATTACAAATTAGTGTTCTTTGCACTACATCATGGTTCCTCTTGATCTTTGGATTAGTCACCTGGTGGTAAGGGTGGGGCAGTAGTTATAACAACAATAATAATTTAATAATAGTAATAATTATTTTAATAATAATTATAAACATTAATGGTGCCTATAATATGCCAGGTACTCTGCTAAGCATATTACAAATATCATCTCACTTGATCCTCATAATAATCCTGGGAGGTAAGTACTAGTATCCTCTTCATATTTGTATGGTCAAGGAAATTGAGGCAAGTAGAGGTTGAATGATTTCTTGTGATCATGGAGCTGATAAGTATGTAGGGTTGGAATTGAACTCGAGGTCCTACACTTAAATTTAATTCAATTTTATTAATTTCTCCTTTAATTTTTATGATCTCTAATTTAGTGTTCATCTGGGGATTTTTAATTTGTTCACTTTCTAGTTTTTTTTTTATTTGCATGCCCATTTCATTTATCTCTACCCTCCCTAATTTGTTAATATATGCACTCATGGATATAAATTTCCCCCTGAGTACTGCTTTGGATGCATCCCACATATTTTGGTAGGATGTCTCATCATTGTCATTCTCTTCAATGAAAGTATTAATTGTTTCTATGATTTGTTCTTTAACTGATTTTGGAGAATTATATTATTTAATTTCCAATTAATTTTTGATTTGCCTATCCATGTATCCTTACTTCTTATTATTTTTATTACATTATGATCTGAGAAGGTTGCATTTATTATTTCTGCTCTTTTGCATTTGTTTGCCATGTTTCTATGCCCTAGTACATGGTCAATCTTTGTGAATGTACCATGTGCTGCTGAAAAGAAGTTGTATTCCTTTTTGTCCCTATTTATTTTTCTCCACATATCTATTAACTAATTTTTCTATGATTTTATTCACCTCTCTTATCTCTTTCTTATTTATTTTTTTGGTTTGATTTATCTAGATCTGATAGAGGATGGTTCAGATCTCCCACTAGTATAGTTTTACTATCTATTTCCTTCCTGAGCTCTGCCAGTTTATCCTTTAGAAATTTGCATTCTATACCATTTGGTGCATACATGTTGAGTACTGATATTTCCTCATTGTCTATATTGCCTTTTATCAGGAAGTAATTACCTTCCCTATCTCTTTTAATCAGTAATATTTTTTACTTTGGCTTTGTGAGATATTATGATTGGGACTCCTGTCTACTTTTTCTCAGTTGATGCCCAATAGATTTTGCTACAGCCTTTTACCTTTACCCTGTGTATGTCTACCTGCCTCATGTGTGTTTTTTGTAGACAACATATGGTAGGATTTTGGTTTCTAATCCACTCTGCTATTTGCTTCCATTTATGGGTGAGTTCATCCCATTCACATTTAGAGTTATGATTGTTAGCTGTGAATTCCCCAACAATTTGATATCCTCTCATGGTTCTGTCCTTTCTTCTTTCACTATTTCCTTTTAAACCAGTGGTTTGCTTTTAATCAGTCCCCTTTATCCCCTCCCTTAGTTTACTTCCGTTTCCTTCCCCTCCCTTTCTGTTATCCTTTTATTATTTTTTTAAAGATCTATTAAATTCCCTCCTCTGTCTTTTCCCCTCCCTTTTTGAACTCCCCACCCCACTACCTGCATTGGTTTTTCCCTTCTGACTTTCCCTGTAGGGTAAGATATAATTTGATATCCCAGTGGATCTAGCTGCTATTCCGTCTCAGAATTGATGCTACTGAGAGTAAGGTTTAAGTATTACCTGTTAACACTCTCTTCCTCTCCTTATCATAGTATTCATCCTCCCCTCTTTCCAAGCACCTCTTTGTGTGGTATAGATTATCCTATTTTTCTTTTTCCTATAAGTTTCTCTTGGTGCCATCTTCTATGCCCCCTTTTCTTTTTTTGCATATAGTCTTAGACCAATTAGTACTCCAACCTCTCCCTATGAATAATTCTTCTGGTTACTAATAGTGAATAGAATTTTTGAGAGTTATACATAACATTTTCCCATACAGGAATACAAATAATTTGATCTTATTAAAGCTATTAAAGAAGCAAATTAATTTTTTTTCTTTCTCCTCTCTTATTTACCTTTTCATGTTTCTCTTCATTTTTGTGGTTGGATATCAAACTTTCCACTTAGTTCTCATCTTTTCTTTACAAATACTTGGACTTGTTCTATTTTGTTGAATTCCCATACTTTCCCCTGGAAGTATATAGTCAGTTTTGATGGGTAGGTGATCCTTGGTTGTAGACCCAATTCTCTTGCCTTTCTGAATATCATACTCCATGCATTGAGGTCCTTTAATGTGGAGGCTGCCAGATCCTGTGTAATACTTATTGGTATTCCTTGATATAAGAATTATCTCTTTCAGGTTTCTTGTAATATTTTCTCCTTATCTTGGAAACTCTTGAATTTGGAAATTACATTCCTGGGCTTGTCCTTTGAGGATTTAGTGTAGGGAATGATCTATGGGCTCTTTCAATGACTATTTTGCCCTCTTGTTCAAGAACAACAGGGCAGTTTTCTTGGATAATTTCTTGTAGTATGATGTCGAGGTTCCTGTTTGTTTCTGATTTTTCCAGATGGACCAATGATTCTCAAATTGTCTCTTCTAGAGTTGTTTTCTTGATCAGTCATTTTCTCAGTGAGATATTTCATGTTTCCTTCTAGTTTGTCAGTCTTTTGACTTTGTTTTATCAGTTCTTGCTGTCTTGCAAGATCATTGGCTTCTACTTGCCCAATTCTGGTCTTTAAAGACTTGTTTTCTGCTATAATCTTTTGATTTTCCTTTTTGGTTTGATCCGTCCTATTTTTCATGGTTTCCAGCTGTTTAATTTTGTTCTTTAATTTGATTATCATTTCATTTGATTTTGGGCCTTCTTTGTCCAATTGGGAGTTTTTGTCTTTTAAACTGTTAATTTCTTTTTGAGCTATTTGCCACTTTTCTTGCCAAATCTTTTCCACCTTAATCATGATCTCAGATTTGAATTCTTCAGGAGCTTGTGACCAATTTTCTTTTTTTGGGGAAGGGTTGGATGTGTTTACTTGTTTGTTCTCCTCTGCTGTCTCCTTTGTGGTTTGGGTTTTTTCTCCATAAAAATTATCCAGGGTCACTGCCATTCTCTTGTTCTTTCTGATAGTTGAATGTTTTGTTTCTTGGACTTTGTTTGCCATCACTATTTTTTTTCCTTTTTGTTTTTTATTTCCCAGCCATAAGTCTGAGTGAGGAGGTCGGGCTCTCTGTGTATGCAGTCACAGAGCATTTTTTGCCTGAGGCTACTTTTTAAGTTTTAGTGTGGCTTCTAATGTATGTGAGGCTTCTACTGTCTGCCACCCTTCTCAGCTCTATCTCTGAGCCCAAGGTCTGAGCCCTTTATCCTCCTGGGGTCTCAAGTCTAGCTGCTCTCAGGGGCAAGCACCTGGTGGTCCAGGTCAGCTGCCAAGAACCTAGAGATTGCCCCATGCTTCCTCTATTTCTGGCGAGCTGGCTTTGACTCTGGTACTGTAGATGGGGTGGGGGGAGGGTTGATCAGCTCACATTTTGGTTGAAGCTATTTCACCCCCCTTATAGTGTAGAAATGCCCCAATCCCATATACCATTGATGAAGCACCCTATTGTGGAATTCCTTCATTCATCTGGATTTTTTTTTTGGTCCTTTTGCAGAATCATATCTGGATTGGTCATGAGGAGAGTAAGAGTCCTGCCACTACTCTGTAGTCATCTTAACCTGGAATTCAGGGAGTGTCTTTTTTTAAAAAAGCCTTTTTCTTCCCTCTAAGAATTAATGTTTATTGGTCCAAGGTAGAAAGGCAATAAGGGCTAGTCAATGGGGGTTAAGTGACTTGCCCAAGGTGATACAGCTAGGAAGTGTCTGAGGTCAGAGCACAGTGAGTATCTTGACCAAACAATAAGCAATGGGGCTGGTAATCAAACTGTGGCCTTCTGTTTACATAGCTACCATTTCCCACATTAAATCTCACTCATTTCCAAGGAGGTGGGATAGTTGGAGACTGTATATTCTAAATACTTCCTTTAGGCCAGCTTCTTCTTTAAGAATTTCTATACTTGCCTTCAGAGACTCCTGGCTCCTGAGCAGTTGTGAACAGAAGTTATGTGTCCTCTATTTCTTTCTTATTGAAGTCTAGTGATTACTATTTTGTGGTATTTGTAGAATCCAGATTCTAATCTCCATTAGGGTAGGACCCTTCATTTATCGTTCCTTTGGGTATATAGTGTTTTCTTTTCAGTACAGATAACACAGTGTGTACTCCTTTAGGCAAGTTCTTTTTCTTCCTTTTCCCCTTTTCCTCCTATTCACAATGGAAGTGTACCATGGAAAGGTGGAGTTCAGAGGAACAGAAGGCAGCAGGAAATAGTGTAGGACCAAAACAGAGAGTGTATTGGAGGCAGGGAACAGGGAAGAAGATCCCTGATTTGGAGATCAAAGGTGATCCAAAATCTAACTGCTGTCTTTCCTTTACTTTTCTGTGACTCATCTGTTAAATGAAGGAAGTAGATTTGATGATCTCTAAGATTGCTTATAGTCTTAAATCTTATGATAGTAATACTCATTGTGTATCAATAGTACTATAAGTAATAATAATAATAATTATAAGCATAGCTAGCATTTATAGAGTACTTTAAGGCTTTCAGGAAACATAAATAACATCTCAGCTGTATAAAGGTGGAATTTTATTGGGATACAGTGGAACCCCAAGAAACAGGGTCAGCTGAAGGCCATTGGAGTCAGGACTATAAAAGAGGGATTCCCCCAAGCAACAGGAATTGGTTTTGGGGAGGTGAAGGAACTTGCAATCTCCTAAACCAAGCATACTCAAATCCTTTCTGTCCTTTAACAACCATTCCTGTGGCCATCTTTGGAGACCTGCCAAGACTGACCCTGCCAGCAACAGCTGCTGAGAGATTTCAGAGACTCAATTTGTGAGCCTGTGACTCTATCACAGATACCATCAATTGTCACCTTTAATATTCCCTTTAGGGATCTTTAGTTTACCTTGAAATAGTTAGAATAGAAGACTTAGTGGATAGAGGGGGAAGAGAATTCAAGTTGGGGCTTTTGCCCTGGCTGGATGATGAATTTCATAAGCTTCAATAGATAATCAATAGATATTTCCTATTCCCTCTTCCTGTCACTCCTTTATCCCTTCCTTTAGATCTACATTATTATTAAAGACATTATATCAAATCAGATAGCATTTGGTTTCATCTAACAAATATTCAAAGGGAGAACAACAGCTGATACATTACCTGAGAAGATTTCTCCATTTTTAACTAAACTTCTGTTGAAATAGGGAAGGGCTCAGTGAGATTTATCTGGCTGTCTCTGTCTGGGAACATCGCAGACAGACAAGAGACATCCCTTTCAACTGAGAAACATAGCTTTCATTTAATCCAGGGTGATAGGAGTGAATCAACTTAATCCTTACAGGGAGGTCATTGGCTAATATCCCTCAAAGAAATTAGCAGGCTACAGTGCTGATCTGTGAGGGAATCCAACCACCTTCCTCCTTCACCCATCCCTCCATAGCAGCAGGCTTGATTTTTACAGCTGATACAATAACTCTAGGAGGTAGGTGCTAATATTGCTTCTATTTTACTGATGAGAAAACTGAGGGAGAAAGATGTTAAGAAAGTTGTCTAGAGTCTAAAACCAGATTTGAACTTCAGGTTCAGTGATCCATGCACTTCTCCACTTAGCAGCCTTATGATCCTATTTAGTTCTATCAACTTTAAAGACTGGTCAAAATCCATGCGGTAATTTTGGATTTAGTGGTGACGTCTTTGACCTGGGTAATCCTTCCATGTTCTGAGTGAGTTGAAGTGGGCATTTGGAGATCCCCAATGTGAAACATAAAGGATATGAGGTTAAGTGCCCATATTTTCCCCATTTCTTTTCTTGACCTTAAGGCAACCACACATACTTCTTAACTTTATTTTATGTTGTGGGTTCCTTTGACAATCTGGTAAACCCCTTCTAAGCAAAGAATTTTTAAATGCATAAAATAAAATAGATAGGAGTACAAAGCAAAGCAATTATATATACAAATGTATATATGTATGTAAGAATGAACATAAAGCTGTATACATAAACAATTACACATATGTGGGTGTATATATGTGTATGGACTTTATGGCCTCCTTTGATCCGGGACCTCTATTTTCTCATTGTAAATAAGACCATATGATCTCTTCCAGCTCTAAATCTACATTCCTACAACCTGAGAAAAAGGCAATACATTTATATTGTATTCATTTAAAACATTTATGATTATATTCATATATAAAATATTTATAATATTCACACGTCATATCATCATATGTTTGTCAACACACACACACACATAAATTCTACTGATTTCTAGTTAAAAATCCCTGCAAATGAAGAAGTCCAACATGGCTGTCCCTTCCTAGGGCTGTAAGAACATAGATATTATGTTCTTTTGAAAGAGATCTTATGGTCTATTTTACATTGAAAAAAAATTGAAATCTAGGATCATAGGACGGTTTGAGGTCAGAATCCTTATTTTATATGTGAAGTAAATGAGATGCATAAGAGGAAAAGGCTTTATTCAAGTTCACTCAGATGAAAAAGTTCTGAGGCAAGATTTGAACCATCTCCAACGATCCCATCTTTTGGAAAATGCAATACCAACATTTCTATATATTTCCAGCACATCTCAACAGCAAGAGTTAGAAAGAGAAATTCCATTTAAAATCACCCTAGATAATAAAAAATACTTAGAAATCTATCAGCCAAGAAAAACACAGGAATTATATCAACACAACTACAAAACACTTTCCACACAATTAAAAGTAGATCTAAATTATTGGAAAAATATTAATTGCTCATGAGTAGGAGGAGCTACCAAAATAAAATTGACTATTCTAGCCAAAATAATTTACTTATTTTGTGCTATACCTATCAAACTACCAAGAAACTTTTTTACTGAATTAGAAAACAACTATAGTGAAGTTCATTTGGAAGAACAAAATATCAAGGATATCAAGGGAAATAATGGAAAAAAATGTGAAGGAAGGTGGCCTAACAATACCAGATCTTAAACTGTACTATAAAGCAGTGATCATCAAAATACTATGGTACTGGCTAAGAGACAGAAGGGAGGGTCAGTGGAATAGACTAGGGGTAAGCGACCTCAGCAAGTCAGTGCATGATAATCCTAAAGATATCAGGTTTGGGGACAAAATTCCACTATTTGACAAAACCTGCTGGGACAATTGGAAAACAGTATGGGAGAGATTAGGTTTAGATCAACATCTCACACCCTACACCAAGATAAACTCAGAATGGGTGAATGACTTGAATATAAAGAAGGAAACTATATGTAAATTAGGTAAACAGAGAATAGTATACTTGTCAGATCTCTGGGAAAGGAAAGATTTTAAAACCAAGCAAGAGTTAGAAAAAAATCACAAAATGTAAAATAAATAATTTTGACTACATTAAACTAAAAAGTTTTTGTACAGACAAAACCAATGCTACCAAAATTAGAAGGGAAACAACATTGGGGAAAAATCTTTATAACAAAAAACTCAGATAAAGGTCTAATCACTCAAATATACAAGGAGCTAAATCAATTGTACAAAAAAATCAAGCCAGGGGGCAGCTGGGTAGCTCAGTGGAGTGAGAGTCAGGCCTAGAGACAGGAGGTCCTAGGTTCAAACCCGGCCTCAGCCACTTCCCAGCTGTGTGACCCTGGGCAAGTCACTTGACCCCCATTGCCCACCCTTACCACTCTTCCACCTATGAGACAATACACCGAAGTACAAGGGTTTAAAAAAGAATCAAGCCATCTTCCAATCTATAAATGGACAAGGGACATGAATAGGCAATTCTCAGATAAAGAAATCAAAACTATCAATAAGCAAATGAGAAAGTGTTCTAAATCTCTAATAATTAGAGAAATGCAAATCAAAACAACTCTGAGGTATCATCTCATACCTAGCAAATTGGTTACCATGACAGCAAAGGAAAGTGATGAATGTTGGAGTGGATGTGGCAAAATTGGGACATTAATGCATTGCTGGTGGAGCTGTGAATTATTTCAACCATTCTTTTTTTTTTTTAACATTTATTAATATTCATTTTTAACATGGTTACATGATTCATGCTCCCCTTTCCCCTTCAACCCTCCCCCC
>NW_025383484.1:0-1625 GCF_016433145.1 Gracilinanus agilis
TTCTTTCTTTCTTTCTTTCTTTCTTTCTTTCTATCTATCTATCTATCTATCTATCTATCTATCTATCTATCTATCTATCTATCTATCTATCTGTCTTTCTACGTATCTACCTGTCTGTCTATCTGACAGTATATCCATCCATCCAAATATGTTGTCTACTTTAAAGAGTTTACATAGTCAGGAAGGAGCAGACTTTTCTTCTATCAATATTATCATTACTTAGAACATTAGGATCTTCCCCTTTAAGACTGCTCTCAAGAAGAGGTACTAGTATTATGGTGCAGAGAGTGAACCCAAGATCAGAAAGAATAACGTTCAAATCTTGCCTCCGATACTTACTACCTGTGTGACCCTGGGCAAGTAGCTTAGCCTATCTTGGCCTCAGTTTCTTTACCTTCAAAATGGAGAAAAAAATAGCACCAAACTCCCAAAGATGTCATGAAGATAAAATGAGATAATATCTGTGAACCTTAAAGTGCTATAAAAATGTTGGCTATGAGTAGTGGTAGTAAATTTTTGTCCACTGAGGGTAGATTTGTTATTCAGAAATGGCCAAAAGTCCTTTAAGCTAAGCCTGCTCAGTCAATAGAAAGTATTATAAAAGAAAAGTATTTATTAAATGCTTACTTTATGTCGTGTTTAGTCGTTTCAGTCATGTCTAGCTCTTTGCGACCCCATTTTGGGTTTTTCTTGGCAAAAATACTGCAGTGGTTTCTTTCTCTAGCCCATTTTCCAGATGAGGAAATTGGGTCAAATAAAGCTTAGGTGGCTTGCCTAGGGTCACACAGCTAGTAAGTATCTGAGAACATATTTGAATTCAAGTTTTTTGACCCCAGGCCCAGCGATCTATCCACTATACCATCTAGTTGCTCTATATGTCAGGTACTGGGATTTAAAGACAAAAAAGCAAGATAGTCCCTGACCTCAAGGAACTTGTTGTCTTCTTTCTTTTAAAACCCTTACCTTCTGTCTTAGAATCAATATGGTGTATTGGTTCCAAGGCAGAAGAACAGTAAGGGCTAGGCAATGTGGATTGAGTGAGTTGCCCAGAGTCACCAAGCAAGGAAGTTTCTGAGGTCAGATTTGAACCCAAGAATTCTCATCTCTAGACTTTGTTCTCTATTCTTTGAGCCAACTAGCTTTCCCCAAGGAGCTCACAAGGAGGAGATAACATATAGGGGAGTATGTAATAAGTGGAAATCATGGAGGAATATTTTACTTGGAGAAGTCACAGGGATAGTGAATGAAACCAGAGGGGAAATCAGTGGTAAGAGTGAATGGTGATGTAGCATATTAAGCATAACCTGGTGTCTGGAACTGCTAGAATATTGTGAACCTTTTGAATTTTGATACTGCTTCTCCAGTCAGTAGAGCTGGACTCAGGGTAGTGGTTCTAAAACTGAGTACATTAAATCACCTAAGGCAGGATCTCAGGAAAGTTTTAAATCCAAAGGGAGTTGCTTCAGGTTAGATAGCAGGAAAATGACCTCACAATTGGCTAAATAGTAGAGATTATACCATTTGTTGGGAAAGAAAGAAAGAAAGAAAGAAAGAAAGAAAGAAAGAAAGAAAGAAAGAAAGAAAGAAAGAAAGAAAGAAAGAAAGAAAGAAAGAAAGAAAGAAAG
>NW_025383484.1:1648-8272 GCF_016433145.1 Gracilinanus agilis
GAAAGAAAGAAAGAAAGAAAGAAAGAAAGAAAGAAAGAAAGAAAGAAAGAAAGAAAGAAAGAAAGAAAGAAAGAAAGAAAGAAAGAAAGAAAGAAAGAAAGAAAGAAAGAAAGAAAGAAAGAAAGAAAGAAAGAAAGAAAAGTATGCAACAAATACTGTCACCAACATTATCATCACCATCCTAATAATAATTATGTAATCATCTGTCCCAAAGCCCAGTGGTATAAGACTGTCTCCTCATCATATCGATGGAGAGGAATGCTTTACCTTATGCGAGGGGCAGGGAAGAGTTGGTGAGAGGCAAGCGATCTCCAGCCTTTACCATTATCCTTCAAGTACTCTTTGGGGACTCATCAAGCTTTTTGATTTTTCATATTAACTCTTCAGGCTTGGAATTGCTTTTAAATATTTCTGCTTTCTAGCTTCAGAGAGAAGATCAAAACTTCTGGCTTCCAGATTTGAGAGGGAAAGTCAAAGAAAAGTTCAACCCTACTTCAGGTTGCTAAAGGAAAAGATTCTGGGAAGATACAAGAAGAATGACTCCATTATATCTTTGTCCCTAGCTTGCTACCCTAGAGACTTCATGGAGTTATCTCGCTCCCCATGGAAGAGCTCCTTCACTCTATATTATCTAGTATATATTCTCTGATTTCTGTTTTGCTACAATTTGGGTAAATGAGATTTTTTGTTTTTGTTTTTTGCTATTTGCCATGTGTGTTAATTGTGTATTTGATATTTAGCAAGAAAGGAATCAAACCATGCATAAAAAGTGTGTGTGTGTGTGGGGGGGACTTCTTCCTCCCCCAAATGACAAAGAGATCAGAAGTTAGATCAAACCTAATCATATCCCTTAGATTAATAATATTTAAGGGAGCAGACAAAGATAATTTTAACCTACTAACTCCCTCTTTCAGAAGATCAGTATGACCTCCAGTGCCAACTTCCTGCTTTCTGGTAGAAATTAGTGTCCTTTGGAGAAAGGTGAGAGGAGAAGAAGCTAGAGCTGTCTATTCAGCTTCCCTCTGAGTCATACAAAACAGGTGGGGATCTTCCCTCTCCCCAAAGGAGAACAGAGATTAAAGAGTCCCTGAAGGGGATCGAAGAAGGCTTGAGGTCTGCCCTGGTAGGGCATGGCATTACTTTTTACTACTATTGAGGAGAGAGTCCTATACCAGTGGACTTTGAAACAGGAGTTAACTTACCATTTCTGTACTACTTTAAGGTCTGAAGAGCACTTTTTTTCCATGAAAACTCCATCAAGTAAATACTATGTAATATATATTTAGGCAGGAAGTTAGTTCAACTGATAGAATGTTGGACTTAAGAATCAAGAATACCTGATGTCAAATCCTGCCCTAGCTACTTACTAGCTATGTAACCCTGACCAAATTAATTAATTTCTCTCAGCCTACACTTCTTCATCTATAAAATAGAGATAATTATTCTATATGTTTCAAAAGGGTTATAAAGATTAGACAATATAACTAACATATGCAGCGTTTGGTGAACCTGAAAGCCCTTTGCAAATCCTAGCTATTATTATTGAGATAATTAAAAATTCTTAGAGAATGACTTCTGGATAAGAAAATCAATTTGTTGATTAAGTTAGTATTAAACAATAAATTAATTGGTCAGTTAATATCTCCCAGTGATCAAAGACCCTGAAGTCCCCTTGTACAGAGCCATAAATAGACAATTTTGGGACCTCATTATTCAGCCATCTACCAGAGTATGGGGAGTTGAGTTTTGATTGATCAGCTCATCATTGACTATTCATTTTTTAGAGATACCTTGAGATGTCTAAGGGAAGGGCTTAGGTTCAAATCTTGCCTCTGACAACCAACAGCTTCTTGAACAAGGAAAGTCCTTTAAATTCTAGGTGCTTTGTTCAACTTTTTGAGAATCTAAGTTACAGATTTTATAGAAGAAATCCTTATACATAGGCAAAATTGCAGTTTTGGACTAATATATTTAGAAAATCAGTTCAGAGAACAAGAACCTTCTATATATGTTTCAGTACACCAGTCAACTCTTTTAAAATTCTAAATTAGAGGGCAGGTGGGGTGGCTCAGTGGATTGAGAACCAGACCTACAGATGGGAGGTCCTAGGTTCAAATCTGACTTCAGATACTTCCTAGCTGTGTGACCCTGGGCAAGTCACTTAATCCCCATTGCCTAGCCCTTACCACTCGTCTGCCTTGGAGCCAATACACAGTATTCCTTTCAAGATGGATTTTTTTTTTTAAAGAAGGGTTTTAAAAAAGAAAAACAAACAAACAAAAAGCCCAGCTGAGATGCCAGTCTCTCCAGGAGGCCTTTCAGAATCCCTACAGTGGTTGTTCTTCTCTCCCTTTTGAAATTTATTTATATATACTTGCCATTTATTTGTGTGTATGTGCTATTTCTTCAGTTGAAATATAAGCTCTTTGAGTACAAGTTGTGTTTGGTATTGACTCCAAGACAGAAGGTAAGGGTTTTAAAAAAGAAAAAGACAAACAAACAAAAAAACAACAACTCTAAATTAAAAAGGAATCTCCACTTTGTAGAAGTGCAGGGAATATTGTGAATGTCTGTATATCCTTGAAACTTCGTGCTCAGACAAAAAAAAATATGTAGTTCATTACTGTATTACATATAGTATATATGATATCAGCTAATCACATACAACTATTTGGTCACATTTATGTCTATCAACTCACTTGATCTTTCTCTTTGAGTTTTAATGTTGCCCTCCTTTATTTTTTTAATATCACATCATGTTCCTTTTATGTCATCTCCCTCCTCCTAAAACAGATCCAAGGGACTGAATGTATCCTTGTATCAAAGAGAAACATTTAAACAAAGTCAGAAGTCACAATAGAATTCTACCTCTGTGGAAGAACTGAGAGTTTTCTATCCTATTCAATTCTCATGGACTGATACTGTCTATGAAATCACATCAATTTCACTATTTTTTAATGTTTTTATAGTTTTTTTAGTGTTGTTATAATCTACATTAATTATTGTAGTTATTGTGAATATCAGAGATGTCAAACACCTGGCAAGCGGGCCATAACTCAGGAGAGTGCTCAGATTAAAATGTAGTTTATATAATTTTAATGTGTTGATGCATTAAAAAAGAAAGAAAGAGATATATAAACAAGGTGGTTTTCTAAGTCAATATGCAATTTGTAGGGATATGTCTGAACAACTTCTTGTTGTTTAGTCATATCCAACTCTTTATGGCCCCATTTGATGTTTTCTTGGCAAAGATACTAGAGTGGTTTGCCATTTCTTTCTCCAACTCATTTTACAGATGAGGAACTGAGGAAAAAAGAATAAAGTGACTTGCCGAGGGTCATTTATAAGTATTGCGAGCCTGAAAAAAGTGTGATTCTGATACACAAATATTTATTTAGCATTTATTGTGCAAGAGACTCTCTGGACATTTTGTTAAGGGTGAGACAATGGCATTTGACAGTGGAACTACATATGATTCTGGAGTCATATTTTTGGATGAATATTTCTAGTTTCCATTGTCATCTGTTTTTAGAGCTAAGTGTAATGTGACCTGTCATTCAGCTGTTGTTTGTACTTTGGGATTTATACATCTCAAAGTGTGAAGTTTTTGTGGGTGCTTGGTTCTAACTCTGTAATACAGATAATTGAGTCATAGGGTAGAATGTGAATCATCAAATTGTTATTCCTCTTTGATGGTCATTCTGTTTCAATCTTTTCTTTGCTTTCTGAAAAATGTGCATTTTGATAAGAATTTCCCCAAACTGATACAGAGTTGCCTTTCCCTCTGAAGAGGTGGTGATGAAAATAGTCAATTGATTTTGAATTAAAGCACCAAGAAGAAATGTAGAGTTAAAAACAAGAATCTATGATTAATAGCTATGATTCCCAGCCTGGTTTTTATCCTTTTGTGTGATGTGAGGAATTAGTTGAACAATACTTGAAATATGAGACTTGAGATATGTTTTAAAAATTCCTTTCTTCTTTAGAATTTCTAGTATGTTAAACTTGTATATTAGCTAAGAATTTGTTCTTCTATTAATCTCTATAATGGAGGTCAAGTTATGTCTCTTCACATTTTTAATCTTTACCTTAATTTCTAAACAAGTCTCTCTCTCTCTCTCTCTCTCTCTCTCTCTCTCTCTCTCTCTCTCTTTTCTACCTTACCTAGGCAATGAATATCAAGATGAATTGAATAAAATCAAGAAAGTTATACAATAATTTCAATGATCTCAAGCTACTACCAGACACAAAAATCCATAATTTTAGAATTATTTTTCTTTTGAAGATGCTATGTGACTGAGAATCATTGAAAACTAGTCTCTAAAGAATGGAAATTGAAGGTGACCCAAAGGTCAATAGAAAGACACATGGTGGAAGGTGGGAGAGCACCAACAATAATTTAGGTTCAGAGGGTAATTCAGAGGATTGAATATTTGCAAAGATTTTAGTGGTCATTTAGTCCAGCACTTCAATTTAAAAAAAAACCTCTTACCTTCCATTTTTGAATCATTACTATATTGGTACTAAGTCAGAAGAATGATAAGGGCTAAACTATGGGGTTAAAATGACTTTGCTCAGGATCACCCATCTAGGAAGTATCTGAGGCCAGGTTTGAATACTGGACCTTCCACCTCTAGATCTGGCTCTTTATCCGCTGGGCCACATAGCTACCCCACCCCTCCAGTTCTCTCATTTTGTAGATGAGAAAAATGAGGTCTATAGATATCATATCCATAGATATGACTTGCTTAAGTTCTCTAAAGTAGTAAGTGGAAGAACTGGGAAGCAGTACAGTCTGGTAGATAGAGGACTAGGAGCCAGGAAGACCTAGACTCAAATCTTATCTCTGATACTTGGTGTGGGACATGGGGCAAGTCACTTAAGCTCAATCAGCCTCCGTTTCCTCATCTACAGCATTGGTACCCTTGAAAATGAAAGCATTGTACTAGGTAGCTTTTTAGATCTCTTTGAACTCTAACTCTGTGATCTAATGAAAACATTTTCTTTGACTCTAAAGCTAATATTCTTTGCACTTTACCATACTATATATAACCTTGTGCGTAAGAAGTCCTACAGCTATAAGATAGACATGAAATAAATATACATCTAACGACCGGTGCAGCATGTTAACTATAAAGCAACCATTTCATTTTTGATTGAACAAAAAAGCATTTTTTTAAGGGTTTGACTTCATGGAGAGTTATCCTAAAATCACTATCTGAATTAACTTCTATCATTTGCTGCTGAGGCTTCTTTTGTTCCAACTAGCCCTGTGTAATTTGAGCCAGATGATCGTTGGGTGGGAGGGCACCAAATTGTCAGCAAAAAAAAAAAAAAAAAAAAAAAAAAAAGTCTGAGATACACTGTGTGTGTTACTTTTCATTTAGTCCTAATAGTTTTTAACCAATAGGCAGCTCAGTGATCTAGTATACAATACCCTGGTGCTAAGATGTACTTTTGAAAATTATCTAGTGTTCATAAATATTGAATTTATTTATAGTAATGAATGACCTAGTTATTATTATAAGAACTTCTGGTATAATTCCTAATAGTGTTTGTAGACTTTTTTAATATTGCATTTTTTAACTAAGTCTTTATAATTTGAACCAGACAACACAGGATTTTATTTTAGGTGAAAGCTGAAACTTACCTGTAACCTTATTTGTTAAGACATTTATAAAGATTTAAAGCTAAGTATCATATAATTCAAATATGGGAAAGATATTGAAGGCAAACTTCTTTATAGCAAAATGTGATTTGCATATATGTCTACAGAATTGTTTTACCTTAAACATTTTTAATGTATTTTTACTGAAATAAATATATCATATATTTTGGTTTTATGTCATTTTAGTTTCTAAATATATCTTAGACTCACTTTGCTTCTCAGAGAGATATCTTTTTTGATATGTTTTTTTCTATTTATTTATTGTTCAAAATTTTCCTTAAAAATTTTTTTTGAGTTTCAAATTCTCTCCCTCCCTCTAGCCCCTCACCCTCTCATTGAGAAGGAAAGCAATATGATGCCCATTATACATACGATGGCATGCAAAGCAATATTTCCATATTAGCCACGTGGCCCCTCCCATTCCCAAGCATGAAAAATAAAGAAAGTTAAAAAGAATATGCTTCAATATGCACCCAGAGTTCATCAGTTCTCTCTCTGGATGTGGATAACATTTTTCATCATGAGTCCTTTGGAACTGTCCTGGATCATTATATTGATCAGAATAGCTAAATCTGGGGCAGCTGGGTAGCTCAGTGGAGTGAGAGTCAGGCCTAGAGACAGGAGGTCCTAGGTTCAAACCCGGCCTCAGCCACTTCCCAGCTGTGTGACCCTGGGCAAGTCACTTGACCCCCATTGCCCACCCTTAACACTCTTCCACCTATGAGACAATACACCGAAGTACAAGGGTTTAAAAAAAAAAAAAGAATAGCTAAATCTTTCACAGTTATTCATCGTTACAATATTGCTGTTACCATGAACAGTGTTCTCCTGGTTCTGCTCACTGGAGAGCTTCTTATCTCTTCTCACCAAAGAATGAAAAAAGAAAAAGGGAAAAAAATTGTTCATCAAAGTTAACCAACACATCAGCCAAATTGTCCTAGTATATATATATATAT
>NW_025383485.1:0-8739 GCF_016433145.1 Gracilinanus agilis
GGTCCTAGGTTCAAATCCGGCCTCAGACAATTCCCAGCTGTGTGACCCTGGGCAAGTCACTTGACCCCCATTGCCCACCCTTACCACTCTTCCACCTAGGAGCCAATACACAGAAGTTAAGGGTTTAAAAAACAAACAAACAAAAAAAGAAAAAAGGATGATTTTACAATTCTGCCACAGGCTTGTAGGATGACCTTGGACAAGTCCCCTTCCTTTTCAGAACTTCAGCTAAAGTGGTTCATGAATAGAAGTCAGGAGGACCTGGGTTCAAATCAAATAAGTGCCTTGGGCACTTATGACCTTGAGCAAGATATTTGCTCTGTCTGCCTCCATTTCCTCAATTGTAAAACTGAGGATAATAATAGTACCTACCTCTCAGAGTTGTTGTAAAGATCAAAGGAGATGATATTTGTAAAGCATGGCACATAGTAGGTGTTGTGCTAAATGCTTGTTTCCTTCCTTATCTTTGTAAAGGGAATAAGTCTCCTGCTCTTGCCTACCAAACAGGGGGAACTCATTAAGACAGGGTTCAAATCTGGCCTCAAACACTTCCTAGGTGTGTGACCCTGGGCAAGTCACTTAACCCTTCTTGCCTAGTCCTTGAAGCTCTTCTCTCTTAGAATTGATACCAAGAGAGAAGGTAAGAGCTATTAAAAAAAAAAAGTATAGCTGCAAAAGGGCTTTGAGAAGACCCTTATGTATTCAGAGATGGTAGCAAGCATTCAGCATCATTTTTTCCCTGCCCTCCTGAGGGTCCAAAGGCAGATCCCCCTGTCCTTGGGGACCCTGGATTCCTAACTCTTTTCACACTGGTGGAAAAGTAAACTGAGCTCTCCTTAATCACTTGGGGGCTGGAATACGACTGCAGGAGAGTCCACAAGAGCTGAGCAAGGAGTCAGGAAGACCTAAGTCTAAATCCAGCCTCAGATAAGTACTTGCTGTGTGTTCCTGGGGAATTTGCTTCGCCTCAGTTTCTCCAACTGTAAAATAGGGACAATAAAAGCGTCTACCTCACAGAGTTGTTGTGAGGATGGAATGGAATGATATTTGTCAAAGTACTGAGTGAAGTGCCAGGCACATAGTAGGAGCTATCAAAATGCATATTCTTCCCTTCTAGGGGAAACTTTCCTCTTAGTTGCTTTTCCTCCAAGATTATCTTGTTTTCACATTTTATATCTAATACACCCATATGTACACAGATACATGTCTCCTTCATTAGAATATTAGCTCCTTTGGGCAGCAAGGTGGCACGGCGGATATAGCACCAGGCCGGGACTGGGAGGTCCTGGGTTCAAATCTGGCCTTAGACACTTCCTAGCTGTGTGACCCTGGGCAAGTCACTTGACACCCATTGCCTACCTTTACCACTCTTCTGCCTTAGAACCAATACACAGTATTGACTCCAAGATGGAAGGTGAGGGTTTAAAAAAACAAACAAACAAAAAAACCCACCAACCAAACCCTTATTTTCTTGTTTTGGGTGATAATACATGTATAACCCAGACCAAATTGCTTCTAGCTCTGGGAGCAGGGAGAGAAGAGAAGGAGGGAGACAATTTGGATCATATAACTTTGGAAAACTTGTATGGAAATTTTTATTACATATAGTTGGCAAAATAAAATAAATAAAATAAAAAGCCCTTATCCTCTGTCTTGGAACTGATACTAATGTACTGATTCTAAGGCAGAAGAGTGGTAAGGGTAGGCAATGAGGGTTAAGTGACTTGCCCAGAGTCACACAGCTAGGTAGTGTCTGAGGTCGGACTTGAACCTAGGACTTTCTGTCTCTAGGCCTGGCTCTCAATCCACTGAGCTGCCCCCTAGCCGCCTTTCACTTAATAAATGTTTGCTGATCAATAGGTTGTTTCTTCATTGTAGTTGTACATCCACAGCCTAGCAAAGTTCTTGCTACATGTTGTCAGTCCAATTCTTCACGACCCCATTTGGAGTTTTCTTGGCAAAGATGCTGGAGTGGTTTGCCATTGCCTTCTCCAGCTCATTTTACAGATGAGGAAACTGAGGCAAGCAGAGTTAAGTGACTTGCCCAGGGTCACAGAACTATTAGATGTCTGAGGCCAGATCTGAACTCTGGTTTTCTTGACTCCAGGCTGGGTGCTCTATCCACTTCACCTACTAGTTGCCCATTCTTGCTACACAGTAGCAGCTTAATCAATGCTTTATTGATTGGCTGATAGGTAATTAAGAGGGAAAAATCATCCCCAGAAGGTTCAAAGCTCTAGTATATTTACAAAGGGGGTGGGGAGCAGATACGGTTCAATGAAAAAGGCCTGGTCTTCCAGTCAGGGCACCAATCTGCTGCCAGTTTAACTGTGGAACTTTGGGTAAATCTCAGACTCCAAGTTTCCTCATCTGTAAAATGGGTAGCTAGGCAGGTGGTTTTAAAAGCTTCCTTCCAACCAATTAAATTTAAATAAAGATATATCTAACAGCTCAGTGCTTAGGGCTTGAGACAGAAGGGTAGATCGGACACAGCCTGCCCTCCCAGAGCTTACAGTCTAATTAAGATAGAAGACTAGCACACAAAGAACTTGGGGTAGAAACAATTCTGCTGGAACTCAGGCAGAAATCACAATAGCCAAGAGTATGTGGAAGGTGAGTGAGATAAGATCAAAGGAGAGGCTGGAGGAGAGGAGGGAAGGGGGAGAATTCACTGTCACTAGGGATATGCAGAGAAACCTTTGAAGGAAGGACCCATGGAGACAGGCTTGGAGATGGGGGTCCATTCCAGGAACAGGGCAGGGTGGGAACAAAGGCCCAGCAACAGGCCCAGAGAACAGAATAAGAATGGCTAAAAGTCATGAGTGTGCCTCCAGACAGAGGAGATAAGGCAGAAAGCTGAAGTCACTCCAGAAGGCCAATATACAAGGTTTTATTTTCTAGGTGTCCCCTTTACCCCAACCCCTTCCAGCTCCACCATTCCATAGTGGAGGACTAAGGTTCCTCTCAACTCAGACAGTCTATGTTTTGGGACTCTTCTGGTTCTGACATTCTGTGTTCTAAGGGTTCTTTCTCCTCAGACATTCTCTGTTCTAAGGACCCTCCCAGCTCTGATATTCTGTGTTCTAGGGTCTCTCCCAGCTCTGACATTCCCTGTTCTCAGGTCCCTCCCAGCTCTGACATTCCCTGTTCTCAGGTCCCTCCCAGCTCTGACATTCTCTGTTCTAAGGACCCTCCCAGCTCTGACATTCTCTGTTCTAAGGTCTCTCCCAGCTCTGACATTCTCTGTTCTAAGGTCTCTCCCAGCTCTGACATTCTCTGTTCTAAGCTCCCTCCCAGCTCTGANGCTCTGACATTCTCTGTTCTAAGCTCCCTCCCAGCTCTGACATTCTCTGTTCTAAGCTCCCTCCCAGCTCTGACATTCTCTGTTCTAGGGTCTCTTTCTCCTCTGGCATTCTGTGTCCTAGGGGCTCTCTCTCCTCTGACATTCTGGGTTCTAGGAGCCGCCCCCCCCATTCACTGTTACAGAGTGTGAGATGGAGGTCTATCATTCCCATTCCCCACCAAACAGCTGGCCAAGATGCAGCCGCTCCCTTTCCCCTACAAACACACCTTGGGGGTAATAAGCAACAGGTTCCCTGGGGAAAGTAGAGGCTACAGCATCCCAGAGAAATCTTTGGTGTGTGAGAGCCCCCTCCTTCCTCCCCCAGCCCCCAGCAAGCAATCTAGGTCCTACCCTTTGGCCTGGCCTTACCTCCAGGGGTGCAGGGTCTGTAATGGGCTGCAGGGGCTAGCAGGGCTGCAGGGACTCAGCAGGGTCGGGCTCTGGCTACATGGCGACAAACTGCAATAAGAGGGACCAGACCTCATGAAATTCTCCCCCAGAGCCGGGCACCCCCTGACCAGCTAGCTCCCAACGTCCTGGCTGGCTGTGAAGTGGCCGATGGGAGGTGGGGGGAAGGGGAGAGGAGAGGCACCAAGGCCGAGCCCCCAGGGGCCCTGGTCCAGTGTACTAAGAACCAGCTAGGCAAGGGGGCGCTCTGGAGCCTGGAGAAAGAGGTTCAAGCCAGGCAAGGAGGCAGAGAAAGGCGCCCAGGGCTGGGGAGCTGTCCCTCCAAGTGCCCCAAATTCCTTTACGGAAAGTGCCCCCCGGATTCTTTCAGGGGGCTCTGGGCTCCCCAGCGAGGACACAGCCTGGGGATTTGGGTTTCGAGGAGGAGGGGAGTTTGGGATCCCCAAGAGGAGGAGAAATCCCCGACCCCCTCTGTGCCCCCGCCCCAGGGGCCCACTCGGGTCTCCTAGCAACCTCAAACAGCGGCTACGGGCGAAGCACTCCGGGATCCCCCCCCCACCTCCTACTCCCACCCGGGGCGGGGGGCAGTGCTCGGGGCTTCACTGGCCCCACCTCCCTCGGCCGCTGCCTCCGGAGAGCCCCCCAGGCTACTCACTCCAAGGTCAGGGCCGGGATGTTCAGCTTGTCCCGCCGGGATTTCATGGCCACGGGAGGGGGCTAGGAGTGGGGGAGGAAGAGAAGGCCGGTGGCCTCACTCCTTCCTGAGCTGTCAGTTTCTCCTGTCCCCGCGGCCGCCGGCAGGGAGGGAGGGAGGAGGAGGAAGAGCGAGCTGGAGAGGTGGGGGTGGTGGGAGTGGGGGGGCGGTCCTAGGCGCGGATCCCCAGCTGGAGCCGGGGCGGAGGCCTCCACGCTGCGCCGTGCCCGCCCCCTCTACGCTAGCGTCACTCCCGGCACCTCCTCCGGGGAGCCCGCCCCGCGTGCACAAGCGGACCCCCAAACCCCGGTGCCTTGCCAGGATAGAGAAGCTGGCCCTTTGGATTGGGGGACCCCAAGGAGGGGACCTTGGAAGAGGGGCCAGATGGTAGTAGGGGGTTGGCTCAGAATAGGGACCCTCCCTAGGGAAGGACTCGGAATGGAGGGCGGGGGGGTGGCAGCCCGGCACCATAGAGACCCGTCCCAGGGAGGGGCCCAGAATAGGGGGCCCAAATGGGAGAGAGAGGCACACAGAATCTCGGGGAAGGGGGTGCTCCTTCTAGCACCTCCCCGAGGAGAAAGGCATTCTGGTTAATAACAAGAGCCGATAGTAACCGAGGGCTCTAAGGGTTGTTTACAAAATGCTTTTTGGATTGAGGAAGGCTCAGTCCACTCTGCACTTTAGAGCCTCCCAGGCCCGGGCTGAGAGAGAAGCCCTTTTGTCCTGGGGTCCTGGGGTCACTGTCTGAACTGGCCTTCAGAGACAGCCACTACGCAAGTGATTCTCCCCATTGCCCAGAGGAGGAAACTGAGGCTTAGGGAGGTTAAGAGAATTGCCCATGATCACCCGGTCAGTATGAGTCAGGGGGAAGGTTCAAACCCAGGCCTCTTAGGATTCCAAAGTCCAGTGTTCTTTACACATACCAGAGCTGGGGGAAGGGTGAGAGGAACACCAGTGACCTTTCCCCAAAAAATCCACCCAAGAAGCCTGTGGTGTCTCCAAGGAGTCAGAACTGGCGGTCAATGGGCCATAGTGTTGCACCCTCCAGCCATCCAGGAGGTGAGCAGACGTGGGGGGTGTGGGGGTGGGAACGAGACCCAGCTAGCATTAGATCCTGACATGAGGGAGGCCCATCGGGCCCCACCTTGGCTCTTAAGGAGCTCTGGCTTAAGGAGGTCTGGCCTAGGGTGAAGGTTAAGAGTACTTCAAGTGCCCATCCCACCCCGGCCCCGAGTCTGAAGGTCTGGGAAGGAAGCAAGGTGTGTCCTGGCCTTCCTCCCATGCCCTGACATTTCAAGGGAGAACAGCCATCTGCTGCTTTGCCCAGAACAGGGCACCACCGTGTCTCAAGTCAAGGCAACCCAAGTATGTCCTCATCTTCTCCTCTTCCTGAAGAGGTCTTTATTCCCAGGCCGCCCCTTCTCTTAGCCCTGTCCCACGTCCCAGCTTCTCTGATCTGCCCAGGGCCTGCTCTGGGTTCCAGAATGTCAGAGCTGAGAAGACCTTTAGAACAGAGACCATCAGAGCTGGGAAAGACCTTAGAACAGAGAATGTCAGAGCTGGGAGGGAGCTTAGAACAGAGAATGTCAGAGCTGGGAGAGTCCTTAGAACAGAGAATGTCAGAGCTGGGAGGGACCTTAGAACAGAGAATGTCAGAGCTGGGAGGGACCTTAGAACAGAGAATGTCAGAGCTGGGAGGGCCCTTAGAACAGAGAATGTCAGAGCTGGGAGGGAGCTTAGAACAGAAAATGTCAGAGCTGGGAGGGAGCTTAGAACAGAAAATGTCAGAGCTGGGAGGGAGCTTAGAACAGAGAATGTCAGAGCTGGGAGGGCCCTTAGAACAGAGAATGTCAGAGCTGGGAGGGCCCTTAGAGAATGTCAGAGCTGGGAGGACCCTTAGAACAGAGAATGTCAGAGCTGGGAGAGACCTTAGAACAGAGAATGTCAGAGCTGGGAAGGACCTTAGAACAGAGAATGTCAGAGCTGGGAGGGTCCTTAGAACAGAAAATGTCAGAGCTGGGAGGGAGCTTAGAACAGAGAATGTCAGAGCTGGGAGAGACCTTAGAACAGAGGATGTCAGAGCTGGGAGGGAGCTTAGAACAGAGGATGTCAGAGCTGGGAGGGAGCTTAGAACAGAGAATGTCAGAGCTGGGAGGGAGCTTAGAACAGAAAATGTCAGAGCTGGGAGGGCCCTTAGAACAGAGAATGTCAGAGCTGGGAGGGCCCTTAGAACAGAGAATATGGAATATGAGACCTGGGTGACCACCATGCCCAACCCTCTCATTTGATAGAGCAGGAAGCAGAGGCCCAGCATGGCCAGGCATTTAGTGGTAGAACCAGGAGAACAACTCTGCACAGAGCAGAGCTTAACCTGGGAATCAGGAAGCCTGGGTCCTGGCCCTGGCTCTGCTACTCATTCTTTGTGCACTAAAATTAAGTCACTTGCCCTCTCGGGTTCAAATTTCCCCATCTAAAAACTAGATCATAGGATCACAGATTTAGGGATCTCTCTCAGTGGCCATAAAGGCCAACCTATTCATTTTATAGATAAGGAACCTGAGGTCCAAGGAAGTGACTGGAAGAACGATCTTTCCCTATGGTCTCCCTGTGAGGATTCTAGGAGATGCTGGCTGTCAGGCATTATTCCGCTGTACCCTACGAGCTCTGGGGAGGCAGGGGGACTGGGTTTTTTATCCATCTGTGTCTTTCCCTGTCTTAGTAAATGTTGCTTGAGTGAATATATGAATGCATGATCATCCCTGCAGGAGGCTTCTGTAAACAATGCCTCATCCTCAAGAATGAGTCTGGTGGGGTCAGGGATGGGGTTCAGTCAGCTCACAAGCATTTATTAATCACTTACGATGTTCAGGCACTGGGATAAGCGCTGGGGATCAGAATACAGGAAGGAGAGATGCCCTAAGATGGCCCTGAGTGCAGAAACAATCCACCCACCACAGAAGGTTCCTCCACCCCCTCAACAAGAGTCACGCAGCCCCAAGCTGCTGCTGTTCTTCGATTCCCCACCAGGGGCCACTCAGAGATGTACCACAACGGGGAGATGCTGGGAGACGCTGGGAAGAAGGTGGACCCAAAGCGTTTGTTTTGTCTTTGTATCCTTGTATACACACACAGAGCACCTGATAAATGCTTGTTAAATTGAATTCAGTTCAGGGCTTTGGAGACTAGCTGGTCCAGGGCTCCCATTTACAGATTGGGAAACTGAGGCATAGAGAAAGGAAGATGATTTGCCCCCAAGCCTTCATCTCTCCTTGGACCAGGCAGCAAGCTCTTAGCAAGTTTGAATGTTTGGTTCCCCCTCCCCAGCCCCTGCATTGTACATGTTTCCGCTTGTCAAGAAACCTTCCCCCAGAAACTCTATTCTCTACCCCCTTCCTAAGAAAAGTCCTAGGCCACTTCATAGGAGATAGACCCCACGGCCCCCCAGTCTCCTACAGGCTGCCTCCAATACTGGGGTCAAGACAGAGTTTAGAGATGAGAGGACATTCAGGTACCGGTCCCTTCCTCTCAAAATTCTGTTTTGTTTTCTAAAATCCCGTGCATTAAACTGGGCAGCAGTGGCCAGGGCCAAGAGTCCCCTTCTTCCCTTCTCTCCAGGACTTTCCTCCTCCTTCTTCTTTCAGCATCACCCTTTCCAACACTCTCTTCTAAATTCATCCATTGCTAGAGCTAGAAGGAACCTGAGAGCTCACCTAGTCCAACTCCTTTGTCCTATCAGGAAAGACACTAAGGCCCAAAGAGGCCTAGTCCAAGTCACACTGTGAGTCACTGGCAGAGCTGGCTCTCAAACCTAGGCCTCCTCTTCTTCTTCCCTCCCCAGCAGCCTAGGGAATAGAAGGAACTCTAAGACTTTAGGATCCAACCCTTCCATTTTACAGAATGGGTAGACACTGGTCCCGAGACAAGAAGTGTCCACTTGGCCAAGGTCACACAGTAAATCAGAAATAGAAGGAGCCTTAGAGAAGACCACTAACTCCAAATGTGACATCCCCTTCTCTATTATGGCCTTCCCCTTTAAGGTCATCTTGTATATCTTCTATCTACACACACACATTTTCTCTCTCCTTTTTTTCTTTCTCTTTCTCTCTCCTCTCTTTCTCTCCTTTACTTCCTCTTTTCCTTCCTCCCTCCTCTCTCTTTCTCTCCCCTTCTCTCCTTTTCCCTTCCTCCCTCCTTCTCTCTCGCATACTCTCTTTTCCCTTCCCTCTCTCTGCCTTCCTCCCTCCTTCTCTCCTCTCTCCCCCTCTCCCTCTCCCTCCCTTCTCTCTCCCTTTCT
>NW_025383486.1:0-3233 GCF_016433145.1 Gracilinanus agilis
TCTGAATCCCTATCTTTCTTGGAGGATTAATTCAAGGACTACCTCAACACAAGAGCTTTTCCCTCTCTATTTTTCAAATTTCAAATTCCAAATTCTCTCCATCCTCTCCACCCCCCTCCATTGAGAAGTCAAGCAAAATGATACCCATTATACATGGGGAGATATGAAAAATCTATTTCTACATTAGTATAAAGTCTTTCCTGATTCTCCATAGGCCAATCTCTCCTCTGCCCTTGGTCCCACCAATATTATCTCCTATAGACTTGGTTTGCGTTTTTTATGGACTTATCTATATCTATCTATATCTATATCGCTTCCCTCCATTAGAACATAAGGTCCTTGAAGGCAGGAAATAGATCTCTTTTGTCTCTGTATCCCAGGCACCTACCACTGTCCTTGGCACATAATGAGCCCTTAATGAATATTTATTGAAATGAGAAAACAAATTAACTTGGAAGAGCAGAAGTCTGTTTCTTCAACTATAAAATAAAGGACTAAATCAGAGGATCTTTAAGCTCCCTTCTAGTGCCAAGCCTAATGACTGACCTTGTCCAAGATAAATACATATCTCAGGCTTGGGTAAAAGCTTGACAGAGCTGCCAAGAGACACAGGAACTGAATTCCAGTCCTGCCCCTGAGATTTGTTGCCTAGGTGACCTTGGGAAAATAATTTTGATAACAGGTTTGCCAAATGCTTTACAAAAATCTCTCATTTGATCCTCACAACAAACCTTGAGCGTCTCGCTTTCCTTCTCTGATTTCCTTCCCCAATTTCTCTATCCAGAGAAGAGTTTGAGACAGACCTCCGCAGCATCTTTCCGTTCTAACATTCTGTGGCTTTTATGATCACCATTTTCACAGATGAGGAAACTGAGGTTAGGTGACTTGACCAGGGTCACACAGCTAGTAAATATATGAGACAGGATTTAAACTCAGGTGTTCCTGATTCCATCACTCTCATCCATTGTGTAATCTCTTGGCTTCAGTTTCCTTTACTGTATAATTAGGCATTTGGAGGAAAAACCTTTGAAATCCCTCCTGGCTGTTGTTAATCTATGGTTCTTCCACAATTTGACAGATCAAGCTTGGCCCTGGAGAAAAGAAGGAAGGAGAGAAGGCAGAAAATTCACCTCCTTCCCTTCCTTGAAGGGATGGGAGACTCCAGGAAGCTGAGCAACTATCAGGATTGGTTAGTTTTACTGACCTGCTTTTTCCCTCTCTTTGTTACAAGGGCTGGTGCACTGGGGGGAAGAGAAGGATGGAAAAAGAGGAAAGAAAAAAGAAAAAAAAATTTGGTTGCTCACTAGTGGCCTCTGGTGGCAACGTGGCCACACTACAAGAGGGAGGAGTGAGGGGCGTGGTTAGGGCAGGGGGTGGGACTAAGGGGCGTGGCTGTGTTTGCCAGAAACCAAAATGGAGGCTGTGGCTACAAAACGGGGCGGGCTTTGCTAAGGGGCCTAAAAGGGGTCACAGGTGGAAACTGGGAGTTGAGGTGGTAACTTCGCTTTCTGAAACGCAAGTTGGGGCAGGGAGGGAGCCAGGAGGCAGGCTGGGGTGGCTGAAAAAGGTCAGGAGCTCCCCAGGCCAAGGCAAAGAGCCCGGCAGAGGTTGGGGGCGCCTGCGAGGAACAGGGGCTCCCCTCGCGCTGGCGCTGGCAGAGGGACTCCTTTCAACTTACCAGTCGCAGAAGAAGGGGCAGAAGCAGGGATGGGCGCTGCGGCTCCGCCAGGAGGTGGGCCGGCTGCACAGGCTGGCAGTGGCTGAAGGCAGCGGGAGGCAGCGGGAACCCCTTAAGCCCGGCGGGGCCCCAAAGGCTTGAAAGGGGCAGAGCGTGGGGCGGCCCCAGAGGAAGCGGGGAGCTCTGGGAGAGCCTGCTGGAGGCTTGGTGGGCGAGCTGGGAAAGTAGTAACGCGGGGATCTGAGGTCAGGTTCTGGGATGCTTCGTGAGTCACCAATTTGTAGGTTTTAAAATTAATATTCAGTGCTTCCAAAGTAGGATATTTATAAGGATTTATTAATATTAATTTAGAGAGCTAGAGAGACCCGGGGAGCCTTTCCCACTCACCTCATGTGGAAGAGAGGCTCTGCCCACCAGGACAGGTCAGCACTCCATTCATGTGCAAGAGAGGGGGCGTGGCACAGCAAACCCTAATTAAATACAGACCACATAAACATGCAAGTATATGCAAGGCAAAGGGAATTGTAGGTGGTACAGAAAGGAAGTTTGGATAATGTAGTTCCAGGGGTTCAAGATTTTCCAACTATTCAGAGGGAGGGAAGGAAGGAAGGAAGGAAAGAAAGAAAAGAAGGAAAAGAAAATCTGTGTAAAGGGGGAAAAATGAAAGAGGGACCTTTAGAAATAAAAAATATCATAGACTGGTAAAAATTGTCAACAGAGCATCAGACCCCTTAATGACCCTTCTAATTCTGCAACTCTTTTGGAGTTCAATGTAGTGGCCATCAGGTACTTACTTGTGGCCATAGTTCACAGAGCACCAGGCCCTGAGTCAGGAAGATTTAGTGCAAATCAGGCCTCAATTTCTCTAGAATCTTTACCAAGAAAGCCCCAAATGGGGTCATGAAGAATTGGATAAGACTAAAAAAATGGCTAAACAAATAAGTAGTGGTGACCACAGAAGGTAATGCACTCTATCTCAAATGAGAGGCAGCAGAGTATATTGGACTTGATATCAAGAAGACCAAGTATCCCATCTCTGATACTGGATATGTGACCAATGGTAAGTCATATAACCATCTAACTTTCCTCATATGTAAATAAGGGGGCTGGGTCTGATGACTTTGGACATTTGATCTGAAATCAGGAATACTTTGGTTCAAATCCCGCCTCAAACATTTCCTGGCTATGTGACAGTGAGCAAGTCTGAGCAAGTCTTTCAAGTTACTCTTTGTGCCTGTTTCCTCATCTGTCAAATGAGAAGGTTCTCTGAGGCTCTTTCCAGTTCTAAATCTATGACTATGACCACTAAAGTGTCATTCAACTCTTAATCTATAATGTTATGATTTTTTTCAGATGCTTCTCATTCTATCACTCTCTTGCTCAAGCATTTTCAGTGGCTCTCTAGCAAACATAGGATAAAAATACTAATTCTTGAGGCCTTTAGGGTCCTTCATAACCTGGTTTACAGATCTACACTTGTTATCTTATCTCCCAACACTACCCTTCAATGGCCTCTACCTTCTAAGGAAATTGAATTGTTCTAATCCTGAGGGAT
>NW_025383487.1:0-1092 GCF_016433145.1 Gracilinanus agilis
GAATTGTCATTTTTATTATGTTAGCCTGTCCTCCCCATGATCACTCAATGTTTTTCCAAGTGTTTAGATCTAGTTTTACTTGTTTGGAAAGTGTTTTGTAGTTATGTTTGTATACTTCCTGTGTTTGTTTTGGTAGATAGATTCCTAAGTATTTTATATTGTCTAGGGTGATTTTAGATGGTGTTTCTCTTTCTACTTCTTGCTGCTGTGATGTGTTGGAAATATATAGAAATGCTGTTGGTTTATGTGCATTTATTTTGTATCCTGCAACTTTGCTAAAGTTGTTGATCATTTCTACAACTTTTTAGTTGATTCTCTAGGATTTTTAAGTAGACCATCCTATCATCTGCAAAGAGTGATAGCTTAGTCTCTTCATTGCCCATTTTAAAACCTTCAATTTATTTTCTTCTCTAATGGCTACTGCTAGTGTTTCTAGTACAATGTTAAATAATAGAGGTTATAATGGGCATCCTTGTTTCACATCTGATCTTATTGGAAAGGCTTCTAATTTATCCCCATTGCATATTATGCTTGTTGATGGTTTAAGACATATACTGTTTATTATTTTTAGGAAAGGACCTTCTATTCCTATACTTTCTAGTGTTTTCAGTAAGAATGGGTGTTGTGTTTTGTCAAAGGCTTTTCAATATCTATTGAGATAATCATGTGGTTTTTGTTGGTTTGCTTGTTGATATGGTCAATTATGTGGATGGTTTTCCTAATGTTAAACTATCCTTGCATTCCTCGTATAAATCCCACCTGATCATGGTGGATGATCTTCTTAATTACTTGCTGGAGTCTTTTTGCTAGTATTCTATTTAAGATTTTTGCATCTATGTTCATTAGGGAAATTGGTCTGTAGTTTTCTTTCTCTGTTTTTGATCTACCTAGATTTGGAATCAGTACTATATTTGTGTCATAAAAGGAGTTTGGTAAGACTCCTTCTTTGCTTATTATATCAAATAATTTGTATAGTTTTGGTATTAATTGTTCTTTGAATGTTTGATAGAATTCACTTTTGAATCCATCAGGCCCTGGCAACTTTTTCTTAGGGAGGTCTTTAATGGCCTGTTCAATTTCTTTTTCTGATAT
>NW_025383487.1:1129-3232 GCF_016433145.1 Gracilinanus agilis
ATATACTGTTTATTATTTTTAGGAAAGGACCTTCTATTCTTATACTTTCCAGTGTTTTCAATAGGAATGGATGCTGTATTTTGTCAAAGGCTTTTTCAACATCTATTGAGATAATCATATGATTTTTGTTTGTTAGATGGTTGATATGGTCAATTATGTGGATGGTTTTCCTAATGTTGAACCATCCTTGCATTCCTGGTATAAATCCCTCCTGATCATGGTGGATAATCCTCTTGATCACTTGCTGGAGTCTTTTTGCTAGTATTCTATTTAAGATTTTTGCATCTATGTTCATTAGGGAAATTGGTCTGTAGTTTTCTTTCTCTGTTTTTGATCTACCTAGATTTGGAATCAGTACTATATTTGTGTCATAAAAGGAGTTTGGTAAGACTCCTTCTTTGCTTATTATATCAAATAATTTGTATAGTATTGTTATTAATTGTTCTTTGAATGTTTGATAGAATTCACTTTTGAATCCATTAGGCCCTGGCAACTTTTTCTTAGGGAGGTCTTATTGGCCTGTTCAATTTCTTTTTCTGATATTGGATTATTTTAGTATTCTATTTCTTCTGTTGTTAATCTTGGTAATTTATATTTTTGCAAATATTCATCCATATCACCTATGTGCTAAATTTATTGCCATATTATTGGCAAAATAGTTTTTAATGATTGCCTGAATTTCCTCTTCATTAGAGGTGAGGTCTCCCTTTTCTTCTTTGGTACTATTAATTTGGTTTTCTTCTTTCCTATATTTAATTAGATTAACCAGTACTTTGTCGTTTTTATCTGTTTTTTCAAAATACCAGCTTCTAGTCTTATTTATTAATTCAATAGTTCTTTTAGTTTGATTTTATTAAGATTTTTAGTATTTCTAATTTAGTTTTCATCTGAGGATTTTTAATTTGTTCATTTTCTAGTTTTTTAAGTTAACCTCTGCCCTCCCTAATTTGTTAATATATGCACTCAGTGATATAAATNCAATTCATTAACCTCTGCCCTCCCTAATTTGTTAATATATGCACTCAGTGATATAAATTTTCCCCTTAGAACTGCTTTGGCTGCATCCCATAGGTTTGAGTAAGATGTTTCATCGTTGTCATTGTCTTCAATGAAGTTATTAATTGTTTCTGTGATTTTTTCTTTTACTAAATTATTTTGGAGAATCATATTAATTTCTAATTAGCTTTTGGTTTGCCTCTCCGTGTATTCTTACTAATAACTACTTTATTGCATTTTGATCTGAGAAGGTTACATTTATTAATTCTGCTTTTTTGCATTTCTTTGCCATGTTTCTGTACCCTATTACATGGTCTATCTTTGTGAATGTTCTATGTGTTGCTGAAAATAAGGTGTATTCCTTTTTGTCTCCATTTATTTTTCTCCAAATATAGATTTACTCTAATTTTTCTTGGGCTTCATTCACCTCTCTTATCTCTTATTTATTTTTTGGTTCCATTTATCTAGATCTGATAGGGGAAGGTTGAGGTCCCCCACTAGTATGGTTTTGCTATCTATTTCCTCCTTGAACTAAACTAGCTTCTCCTTTAGAAATTTGGAAGCTATACCATTTGGTGCATACATATTGAGTACTGATATTTCTTCATTGTTTATACTGCTTTTTATTAGGATGTAGTTACCTTCCCTATCTCTTTTAACCTTATCTATTTTTACTTTGGCTCTGTCAGAGATCATGATAGCCATCCCTGCCTTCTTTTTCTCATTTGAAGCCCAAAAGATTTTGCTCCATCCTCTCATTTTCACTCTATGTGTGTCCGTCTATCTCATGTTTGTTTCTTGTAGACAACATATGGTTGGGTTTTGGTTTATAATCCACTCTGCTATTTGCTTCTCTTTTATGGGTGAGTTCATCCAATTCACATTCAGAGTTATAATTTTCAACTGTCCATTCCAAGACATTTTGATTCTCCTAGTCCTGTTCTTTCTTCTTTCACTATCTCCTTCTATACTAGTGTTTGTTTTTAATAAGTTCCTATAATCCCCTCCCTAGTTGTACTTTCCTTTCTCATCCCTCCCTTCTTATTCCCCTCTTATTGTTCTTTAAAGCCAAGTGGTGCTGCCCCCCCCAAGCCATCTCCCTCCCTA
>NW_025383488.1:0-2641 GCF_016433145.1 Gracilinanus agilis
TTCCTTCCTTCCTTCCTTCCTTCCTTCTTTCCTTCCTTCCTTCCTTTCTTCCTTCCTTCCTTCCTTCCTCCCTCCCTCCCTTCCCTCCTTCTTTCCAGAACCAATACACAATACTAATTTTATGTTGAAAAGCAAAGTTTAAAGATTTTAAAAAGAATTAGGCAATGAGGATTAAGTGACTTGCCCAGGGTCCCACAGCTAGGAAGTATCTGAGGTCAGATTTGATCCCAGGACATCTCACTTCTAGGCCTGGCTCTCAATCCACTGAGCCATCAGCCACCCCTCAGTTGAGTTTCAATAAACTAGCAGACCTATTAAGAACCAAGAAGACTCAAGGAAGCAGAGAGGAGAGCGCCCCCTGGGAAGGAATCAGTTGAGATTAGTGGGAGGACCAGAGCCCCTGACCCAGAGATTGGTCATGTTTCTCCTCTCCTAACATTGACCAGAGGAGGACCTTGTGAGTTTCAGAGTTGCTGCCCTGCCAATGGGAATGGTGGCAATGAGAGACGTCCCATTAGCAGCGTCCCTGGAGGGGCTGATGGTAGTGTTCGTATTGGGGTTCAAGGACCCTAATTCCACACCCCAGTTCAACTATATTACTGGCTGCCCTGCACTTCTTTTTTCCTGCCTCCTCCTTTCTCCTGGTAGATGCTGCTCTTGTGCCCTCCAGCCCTTCATCTCCAACAGATGAAATCTTCCTTTAAGGCTTCCCCAGGTGCCACCACCTCCAGGAAGCCTTTCCTCTCTCCCCTCCCCTTCTGAAAGTCTTTCTTTCTCCCCTTCCTCCAAGTCTCAAAAACCATTTAAAAGTTCTCCTTTGCCAAAGTCCCGCTCGCTCTCCGTTGTGTCCCTGTACCGTCCAGCCCAGCCCAGCTAGAAATCTTTATTGCTAAAAGTTAGTTAATCAAACCTTTTCTGGACTTGCAGTAGTACACGGAGCTGACTCTAGAGGGCACCATGTCTCTGGGTTCCAGGAGCTGTTGGGTCATCCATCTCCCACTGGGCTTTCTGCTGGAGAGAAGGATGAAGGGAGCGAGCGGGGAGGAAGGACTTTCTGTATTCTGAGATGCAGCGTTCTGGACCTGAAGGCTCTAGAGAGCATCCGCTCATAGGCTGAAGGGTCTTTGCAAACCAACCTCCTCAGTTTAAAGACGAGGAATCTGACACTCAGTCGGGTCCAGTGACTTGCCCACAGTCACATAGCTAGTGTGACCCAGAGGCAGGATTGGAACCCAGGTCTTCCTGGAAATCCAAGTCCTGCGCTCTCCACCAAATCCTCTATTTGAACTCTATGGGCAGTTAAGGGCAGGGAGGAAAGATCATAAGGTCCTAGAATGAGGGCTGGATGACCTGTCCTGATTCCCCCATGGTTAGCACCCCACCTCATCTCTGTTGTTTGTTTTGGGAACTGTATACCCAGGGTCTAAAAGTCAGTGCATTTTACATTGTTGTTGCTCAGTTGCTTGGGGTTGTGTCTGTCTCTTGTAGTGACCCCCATTTGGGGGTTTTCCTCCATTTCCTTCTCTGGCTCATTTTACAGATGAAGAAACTGAGGCAAACCAGGTCAAGTGACATGTCTAGAGTCGCACAGCTAATAAGTGTCTGAGGCCAGATTTGAACTCATAAAGTTGAGTTCCTGACCTCAAACCTGGCATTCTAATGCACTGTGCACCACCAAGCTGCCCCTAGTGCATTTTAAAGACTAAGATGTTTGGAACATCCTGTATTTATCTATGAATACATTGTATTTGCTTCCCCCACCTTACACCTACGCCTCCCGTAATGAAAGCTTTTCAAAGGCAGGGACTAGCTCAGTTTCAATTTTGTATTCCCAAGATCTGGCACAGTGCTCGTCACACAGTAGGTGCTTAATATATGTTTCTTGATGGATGGACCTCAGAGATTATTTTAGGGATAAAGACCTGAGACCCAGGAAAGGGATGTGACTTGTCTAAGGTCACTCATACAGTAAATGACAGAGCTTGGAGGGAAGAATCTGGCGGCCATATTGTATGGGGAGAGTTTCTGACATTAGGTGCCCTGATCCCTGGCCCTCCCCAGAAGACTGCAGGATGTCAAGAGATTATTCCAAGATTCTAGTTGGTCCTGAGGAGATCTGAGCATGCCTGGGCTCAGATTAGGAATACATTAAACAATCAGATATTCTCAGAGCTGGAAAGGACCTTAGAGGTCACTGTGTCCAGCTCAGACTACAGTGATCCAGCCTCTGCCCCAGAGTGGGAGGGAATTCACTGCTTCAAAGAAGGCAGCCCCCTCCGCTGTTGGACGGCTCTGATTGCCCCAAAGCTATTCCTGACATTCCACCTAAGGCTGCCTTCCTATCTCCTCGCATTCCTTGGGTTCCCCTCTGGGGCCATGCAGAAGAAATCTTAGCGTCTTCAACACAAGCAGCTCTCCAGATACTTGAAGACAGTGATTGTATGGAAGAGGAAATGTGGTACAGTGGGTAGAGCACTGCTGAATTTGAATCCACTGGCTCTTCAGTGTGAGTCCACCTCAGATTCAGTTTCCTCATGTGTAAAATGGATAAAAACACCTGTCTCCTAAGGTTGCTTTTCTTTCTCCCTTCCTCCCTTCCTCTCTTCTAACTTCCTTCCTTCCTTCCTTCCTTCCTTCCTTC
>NW_025383489.1:0-7459 GCF_016433145.1 Gracilinanus agilis
AGAGAGAGAGAGAGAGAGAGAGAGAGCGCTCGCAGTACTGGGATTAAAAATTCTCTTTGAAGAACTTGAAATTAAGCTGTTCACAGTGACTCTTCAGCACCTTGGCCAGAGCTGGAGAGCCACAGAAGAAGACCTGGACTTTACCCTTCTTTTCAGCAGCCACCTTTTGGAACACCTGAAGAACAGGAGGAGAAAGAAGAGGACAGGGCAAAGGAGACTGGTCACAAATTTAGAACTAAAAGCGAATTTATAAATAATCTGCCATAATCTCCTAATTTTATAGATAAAGAAATTGTGTTCCAGAAAAATGAAAAGGTTTGAAATAATTAGGAAATCTTGGTTGGAGACAGAAATTGAACCACTCTGACACTATCCCCATACTCTTCAAACAAGACATATAATTTCAACTCCTGTATCTTCTCCTTCCTTCTCTACAAGAGTAGTCTCCTCTCTCTACCATGGGTTGTGGAACTTATAAGGACTATAGTATTTTCTCCCCATGATCCTAAATTATAGTGAGGAACTTTATATGAGTCCCTATGTATGGCCCTCAGTTTCTCCATCTTAGAAATGGAAAAAATTATTCCTAGTTTCTCTAGGAGAGAAGAGGTATGGCTCTTTGGGTAAGTTGCTAGATGAAAAGGAGAACCACAGGATAATATGAAAGTGCTAGTTTGTGTGATTTGGAGCCATACCTGACTCTAAACTATTATAATTCTTTGATGCCACCAGGCCCTTACTTTGTTCCAGTCTGGCCTCCCTGGCTGGGTCCTTGTCTTGAGCCCAGTGATGGAGTCTTTATTCTCTTTTTTGGCCAGGAGATCAAGAGCCATCTGCAGACCAATGGCCTTCATGTCATTCTTGCTCAAGGCTGAAGTCATGTACATGTGAAGCTCCAGGAAATGGCCTAGAGGCAAGGGAGGAAAAAGTTTACTTTAAGGAGAGGCCAGTCCAACTGAAGCAGGACATAATCCAGTTCTGGCCCCTCTAGGGTGCAAAGGAAAGGCCTTGAAATTCATTTATTTAACCAGCTTCTAATTTAGTACTTCAAAATATCTATGGTTTCACAAGTGTGGGCATTCACTTCCCAGATCAGGTCACAATCCCCTTGGCACCATCCTTAATCATATCCCTGTCCCAACTCCATTCATTAGTTGTTGATGATTTCATATGTTGCTGTGGTCCAGAAAATGTTTCACCTGGTGACCAGCCTTTTAAGGAATGATTCCCTTCTACCTAACTTTTATAACTATATAACTATATAATGCTTCTATATAACTTTGCTATTACATAGCACATATAGAACTATTATATAGTATTCTATTCTGTTCTATCTAACTGTCTGACCCTCAGCTAGAAGACAGTAATAGACTATGGAGTCTATTACTGGGCCAAACTCAAACTCTTTCCATGTTGATGATAGGACCATCTAGAGCTTGTACACCAGAACCCAAGACCATCTTTGCCCCAAATGGAAGATTTTAGTAGAGGTAGATTCTGTTCAACCATTATTTAAAGTACTACTTTAAAAAATTATTTTAGTTTTTTTCAATGAAAGAAAATTCATCTTTTCTCCCTCTGATCACTCCAAGTGAAAAAGAAGGAAAAAGAAAACCTTTGCAATAAATATAACACATATCCTTTAAGGCCTTACCTATATTGTCATCTTTGTAATAACAACATATGGGTTTCAAACAAAGGAACCACATGATCCTTGCCTTTGAAATACTCATAGTCTAATTGAGAAAACAAGGCAGATACACAGGAAACTAAAAATAACTGGGAGCAGTAATGTGCTCTAAGGACATGGTAAGGCATACAGACAATGGGTTCCATAGGTGTTCAAAAGAGAGAAAAATCAGTGAGGCCTGTGGCAATCAAATGCATTGCCTTGATAGAGGTCATGGAATTTCAGTAAGTCAGTTAACAAGCATTTATTAGGCATTTACTATGTCCCAGGCACTGTGTTATTGCTAGAAATGCAATGAGAGACAAAAACATAGCCCCTTGCCCTCAAGGAGCTCACTATATAATGGAGGAAACAGTAAGAGAACAGTCACATCCATAACAAGAAACCTGAAGTGTAAATAGTGGGTAATCTCAGAGGGAGGGGGTCACAGACGTGAGAGGGAGTTGTGGGCAAGGGCTCTTGGAGAAGATGTGAGATGTGAGCTGAGTCCAGAAGGAAGCCAGAGAAGTGAGGAGACTAAAGGCAGGAAGGGCAGCATTCCAGGCACTGGGACAGTCCATCCACGGTCATGAAGGCAAGAGAAATAGCAAGAAAGGCAGAGTCCATGGATCCTAGAATATTCTGAGAAAACTGCTTATGAACACTGGGAAGGTAGAAAGAGATCAGGTTGTGGAGATTTCATGTGCCAAATAGAAGATTTTCTATTTCATCTAGGAGATAGCTGGGAGCCCCTAGAGTTAACTGAAAGCACGTGGGGGAAATTAGGGATGGGATTAGACTTGCACTTTAGAAACATCACTTTGGTAGTTGAGTGGAAGATAGAAAGTGAGGCAGAGAGATCAATGAGCAGGTTGTTGCCATAGTCCAGGTGCGAGATGATAAGAGCAGAGGTTGCTGAGAAAGGGCAGAGGTGAGCTAAGAAAAGGGGATGGATATTGTAGAGGTAGGAATTTCAAAACCTGACAACTCAGGGCAGCTAGGTGGTTCAGTGGATAGAGCGCCAGGTCTGGAGACAGAGTACCTGGGGTCAAATCTGCTCTCAAGATACTTCCTCACTAAGGGACCTTGCACAAGTCACTGAACTCCAATTGCCTAGCCTTTAATACTCTTTTGTGTTGGAACTGTATTGATTGTATTGTTTCTAGGACAGAAGGTGAGGGTTGGTTGTTTTTGTTGTTATTTTTTAAGACTTGGCAATTGATTGGATTTGTGGAGTGAGTATGAGGGTTTGATGATGACAATAAGGTTAAGAGCCTGGGTAATGGGAAGAATGGCTGTAGCACTCATAAGAAAAACTGGGAGAAGGAGAGGGTTTGGCAGGAAAGACAATGAATTCTATTTTGGATATGTTGAGTTTGAGATGTCTGTGGACTATCCAATTTGAGATGTCCAAATGGCAAGTTCTTCAAAGTAAGCCTTGAAAGATGGGCAGAATTCATAGAAGCAGAAACAGGAGGAAGAGGCAGTTTCAGAATTCCAAGAGGGAAAAGGACAGTGTAATATAGTAGATATAGTTCTGGACTCACTTAGAAAGACATGGATTTGAATCCTGCTTCAGACTCTAATTACCTACCGCTGGGTAAATCAATTTATCATCTTCAGTCGCAGTTTCCTTATTTAAAAAGTAGAGAAAGTAAGAGTACCCACCACATAAGGTTATTGTGAGGATCATGTGAGGTAATATAAGTTTAAAGGGTTTTACAAACTTTAAAATTCTATATAGGGCAGCTGGGTAGCTCAGTGGAGTGAGAGTCAGGCCTAGAGACGGGAGGTCCTAGGTTCAAACCCGGCCTCAGCCACTTCCCAGCTGTGTGACCCTGGGCAAGTCACTTGACCCCCATTGCCCACCCTTACCAATCTTCCACCTATGAGACAATACACCGAAGTACAAGGGTTTAAAAAAAAATTCTATATAGGGGCAGCTGTGTGACTCAGTGGATCAAGAGCTAGACCTAAAGACAGAAGGTCCTGGGCTCAAATCTGATCTCAGACACTTCCTAGCTATGTGACCCTGGGCAAGTCACTTGACTCCGATTGCTAAGCCCTTACCACTCTTCTGCCTTGGAACCAATACACAGTATTGATTCTAGGACAGAAGATAAGGGTTTAATATATATATATATATATGACTTTGTAAAAAATGCATATGTATATGCATTTTTTACAGTCATACTAATAAAGTGTCTCTCATTGTACACTCATACTCTTGGTCCCTCCTATATTCTCCTGCCCTGGAACTAATATACAGTATTGATTCTAAGATGGAAGGTAAAAATTTTTTAAAAAGCAATACTATGATCATAAGCAAAGATAAGTAGGTCAGAATGAACCTAAGCATGCTTAGAAGATGGTGAGGAAACCAGTCTAGTTGGAGCAAAGACTTTATGTTGAAAAACAAGATTAGGGAAGCATAGAGGCCATGGAGGGCTACTAGGCGACACAGTGAATACAATGCCAGGCATGGAATGAGAAAGACTCATCTTCCTGAATTCAAATCTTACCTCAAGACACTTACTAGCTCTGTGACCCTAGGCAAGTCACAACCCTGTTTGCCTCTGTTTCCTCATCTGTAAATGAGCTAGAGATGGAAAATGCAAACTTCTCCAGTATCTTTGTCAAGAAAACCACAAATGGAGTCATGAAGAGTCAGACACAAATGAAAAATGTCTGAAGAATAGAGAGCTTTGAAAGACAAGATAAAGTTTGTATTTTATTAAGGAGACAATGGGAATGACTACATGTCTCTGAAAAAGAGAATGACGTGGTCAGACCTATACCACAGAAAGATTATTTTGGAAGTAGAGTGAAAGCCGAGAGAGAGAAGAAGATAGAGGCAAGGAGATTTGTAGGCTATTGCAGTAGTCACAACTTGAAGGGATAAGGCTCTAGGCTACTGTAAAATGGTAGAAAAGAGAGTGGAAAGGAAGGAATAGATAGGAGAGATATGGCTTACTTTCTCATTTTTCTTTTGCCCAAGAACCTTAAGAAGCAACACTTTATATAGAAGCATAGTAAGAGACTTGTGGGGATTTTTTGGATGGGGGTATATAATTACAAATTATACTATTAGATAGTCATTTTTTCATGTAACCTGTTGAAAGACCAATAGCTCAGGGAGAAGGAGCACATTAAATCATAAATGTTGTTTCTCACTCTGAGAGTGAGGTTGTAGGGGATTGCTGGATTGGGAGTCAGAAGACCTCTTGAACTTGAAACCTACCCCTGACATTTATTTGTTATTAGAAAAGTCATTAACCTCTCTGAGTCAATTTCTTCTCCTGTAAGGTGGAGTTGATAGTACATGTAATATATAACTCACAGGGTTCTTATGAAGAAAGTGCTGTGAAACTGCAGATAATTATTACTAACATTGTCAGAACCATTTCTTCTCTTTTTTTAATCCTTATTTTCTGTCCTCATGACAACTTCAAGGCAGATGAGTAAGAACTAGGTAAATGGGTTAAGTGACTTTCCCATGGTCACACAGCTAGAAAGCATATAGGGTCAGATTTGAACCCAAGCCCTCCTGGTTCTAGGCCTGGTGCTCTATTCACTGTGGCACCTAGCTACCCCATCAGAACCATTTCTAAGAGCTCCTGTGGGTAAGGATGAATAGGAGAGAGCATAAAGATGCTACCTGATCTTAAAAGATCTTTTCCCGGTTCCGGGTTAAGATGGCGGCAGAGTAAGAAGCAGCTCTTAACCTCTCCTGACCAAAACAAACAAAACTCCTCAAGGAGACATAAAAACAAGTCCAGACGAACAGAGGAACCCCACAACAGGGCACAGAGTGGAAGGTACGTGGAATCAAGGCATTTCCATGCTATAAAGGGGTGAAACAGCTCTCACTAAATCGCGGGCTGAGCAACCACCCCACCCCCACCCCCTCCACACACAACACCTATAGCACCGAAGCCAGCTAAAAAGAAATAGAGCAAGTTTGGGGCACCCATCGAGTCATTGGCAGCTCCAGGGCCTGTTCCTGAGAGCAGCAAGATTTAGGACCCCAAAAAGCTAACGAACGCACACAAAATCTGAGCGCGGGAGCAGGCCGCAGAGAGAGGACGCAGGACACAGAGCGTGGGCTCAGAGCACAGGCATGGGCGGAGGCGTGGGTGGAAGTAGACACAGCCACGAGCTAAAGCTCTGAAACCCTGAGTGGGGAACCAATGCAGACGGGTATACGACTTGGAAGCAGCGCCCTGAGACTTGTAAAGAAACCTCCTGCAGAGGATCAAGCAAGGGGGTCCACCAGGGGGCTTGACCTTGGAAAAAACCAGAACTCAGACCTCAGGAGCCAAAAGACCACGGACAGACCTTGAGCTCGAGGATAAACCTGAGAAGCTGCTGGGCTAACGATGGCTACCCAGTCTCAGGAAGTTCAGAAGAGAAAGATTAAGAACAAGAAAAAGAAGCCTTTAACACTCGATAACTTTTACACAGAGAAAATCCAGACAACCGAGCAAACAGAGGAGGAGAACAAACAAGCATCTGGACCCTCCTCAAATAAGGAAAACTCCTCACAAGCTATGGAAAAGTTCAAAACTGAGATTTTGAGGAAAACGGAAGAGATCTGGCAAGAAAATAACTGTTTAAAAGGTAGAATCTTGCAATTGAACACCAGAAATAACCAGATTGAAAAGGAATACCAGAAGATTATGGCCGAAAACCAGAAGATTATGGCCGAAAACCGAAAGATTATAGCCGAAAATCAAGTAGAAAAAAAAGCAAGTAGAAGCTAATGATCTCTCAAGACAACAAGAACAAATAAAACAAAGTCAAAAGACTGAAAAAATAGAAGGAAACATGAAATATCTCAATGAGAGAGTGACAGACCAAGAAAACCGGTCTAGAAGAGACAATTTGAGAATAATTGGTCTTCCAGAAAAACCAGAAATTAATAGAAACCTGGACTCCGTACTAAAAGAAATTATTCAGCAAAATTGCCCTGAAGTCCTACAACAAGAGGGCAAAATAGACATTGAAAGGATTCATAGAACACCTGAGACATTGGATCCAGAAAAGAAAACACCCAGAAATATAATTGCCAAATTCAAGAGTTTCCAAGCAAAAGAAAAAATCTTACAAGAAGCCAGAAAGAAACAATTCAAATACCAAGGAGCACCAATCAGGATCACACAGGATCTGGCAGCCTCCACGCTAAAAGATCGCAAGGCTTGGAATACGATATTCAGAAAGGCAAGAGAGCTGGGCCTGCAACCATGGATCAACTACCCATCAAAATTGACTATATATTTCCAGGGGAAAGTATAGGCATTCAACAAAATTGAAGAATTCCAGGTATTTGCACAGAAAAGACCAGGGCTAAATGGAAAGTTTGATATCCAACCACAAAAATCGAGAGAAACCTGGAAAGGTAAATAAGATACAGAGGGGAAAGAAGAAAACTTATAATTTTTAAATTTGCCTTTTTAAGGGCCTCAGTGAGATCTAATTATCTGTATTCCTATGTAGAGAAATGTTATGTATAATTCTCTGTGGTGAACTCTATTCACTATTATAATATTCACTATTATAGTAATCAGAAGAATAATTCACAGGGTGAGGGTGGAACACTAAATAATCTAAGATGACATGGGGGATGGGAAAGAGGGGGTGAATAGCAGGGGACACCAAGAGAAACTTGAGTGAATAAGAAAATACGATATTCTATTACACACAAAGAGGGCATGGGAGGGAGAGGGGACAAATACTATTATAAGAAGGAGAGGAAGAGAGCATTAAGAGGTAATAATCAAACCTTACTCT
>NW_025383489.1:7559-8375 GCF_016433145.1 Gracilinanus agilis
GGAGGGGATAAGGGATAGGGTCTTAATAGCAAACCACTGGTTTAAAAGGAAAAAGTATAAGGAAAAAGGAGGTAAGAACAGGGGAGGATTCGAAAATGTCAGCAAATGCACAACTGATGATTATAACTCTGAATGTGAATGGGATGAACTCGCTCATAAAACGGAAGCAAATAGCAGAGTGGATTAGAAACCAAAATCCCACCATATGTTGTCTACAAGAAACACATATGAGGCGGGTGGACATACACAAGTTTAAGGTTCAGGGTTTGAGCAAAATCTTTTGGGCGTCAATTGAGAAAAAGAAGGCAGGAGTGGCTATTATGATTTCTGACAAAGCCAAAGTAAAAATAGATATGATTAAAAAAGACAGGGAAGGTCATTACATCCTGATTAAAGGCAGTATAAACAATGAGGAAATAACACTGCTCAATATGTATGCACCAAGTGGCATAGCATCCAAATTCCTAAAGGAAAAACTGGCAGAACTAAAGAAGGAAATAGATAGTAAAACCATAATAGTGGGAGATGTAAATATTCCTCTTTCAGATCTAGATAAATCAAACCAAAAAATAAATAAGAAAGAGGTAAGAGAGGTGAATGAAGTCCTAGAAAAATTAGATTTAATTGATATGTGGAGAAAAATAAATAGGGACAAAAAGGAATACACCTTCTTTTCAGCTGCACATGGTACATTCACAAAGATTGACCATGTAATAGGGCATAGAAACATTGCAAACAAATGCAAAAGAGCAGAAATAATAAATGTAATTTTCTCAGATCATAAAGCAGTGAAAATAATAATTAGTAAGGGCACCT
>NW_025383490.1:0-623 GCF_016433145.1 Gracilinanus agilis
TCCCCTGCTCCCTTTGGTTTATCCCTTCTGACTTTCTCAGTAGGGTTAGATGGATTTTTTTTATCCAGATGGATAATAAAGCTACTCTTCCTTCTCCGGGTTGATTATACTGAGAGTAAGGTTTGATTATTACCTCTTAATGCTCTCTTCCTCTCCTTCTTATGGTAGTATTTATCCCCTCCCCTTCCCATGCCCTCTTTGTGTGTAATAGAATATCTTATTTTTCTTATTTACTCGGATTTTTCTTGGTGTCCCCTACTATTCCTCCCCTCTTTCCCACCCCCCATGTCATCTTAGACCATTTAGTATCCTGTCCTCTCCCTATGAATTATTCTTCTGGTTGCTATAATAGTGAATATTATAATAGTGTATAGAGTTCACTACAGAGAATTATACATAGCATTTCTCCACCTAGTAATACAGATAATTAGATCTTATTTATGCCCTTAAAGAGTCAAGCTTAAAAGACTATGAGTTTTCTTTCTTTTCCCTCTGTTTCTTATTTACCTTTTCATCATCTTTCTCTTGATATCTGTGGTTGAGTGTCAAACTTTCCAATTAGTCCCGGTCTCTTTTGTGCAAAAACTTGGAATTCTTCAATTTTGTTGAATGCCCATACTTTC
>NW_025383490.1:720-986 GCF_016433145.1 Gracilinanus agilis
CTGTGTGATCCTTATTGGTGCTCCTTGATATTTGAATTGTCTCTTTCTGGCTTCTTGTAAGATTTTTTCTTTGACTCGAAAGCTCTTCAATTTCGCTATTATATTTCTGGGTGTTGACTTTTCTGGGTCCAGTTTAGAGGGTGTTCTATGGATCCTTTCAATGTCTATATTGCCCTCTTGTTGTAGAACTTCAGGGCAATTTTGCTGAATAATTTCTTTAAGTATGGAGTCCAAGTTTCTATTAATTTCTGCCTTTTCTGGAAGAC
>NW_025383490.1:1085-7430 GCF_016433145.1 Gracilinanus agilis
TTCAGGGCAATTTTGCTGAATAATTTCTTTGAGTATGGAGTCCATGTTTTTATTAATTTCTGCCTTTTCTGGAAAACGAATGATTCTCAAGTTATCTCTTCTAGACCGATTTTCTTGGTCTGTCACTCTCTCCTTGAGATATTTCATGTTTCCTTCTATTTTATCAGTCTTTTGACTTTGTTTTATTTGTTCTTGTTGTCTTGAGAGATCATTGGTTTCTAAATGTTCGATTCTAGCCTTTAAGGATTGGTTTTCCTTTTCAATCTGGTCATTTTTGGTCTTCAGTTGTCTTGTCTCACTTTCCAATTGCGAAATTCTGCCTTTTAAACTGTTATTTTCTTGCCAGATTTCTTCCATCTTCCTTAGCATTTCATTTTTAAACTCTTCCATAACTTGTGACCAGCTTTCATTTTTTTGGGGAGGTTTGGATTTTTGTTTTCCCTCCTCTGTTGTCTGTATTTTCTCTGTGTAGAAGTTGTCCAGTGTTCCAGAGTTTCTCTTGATGGTCTTTTTCTTCTGGATTTCCTTATTGCTGGCCATTGTTAGCCCCGCCCCTTTTCCGCTTTGTCTTTGCACTCCGGGTCTGCCTGGGCCTTGCAAGCTTGGGGGGGGGGGGGCCTCCGGTCTCCTTGTCCTCGGGGTCAGGCCTCCTGGTAGTTCCCGGTCTGCCCCTCTGCCCGAGGTTCCTTCAGCAGTCTTTGGGGCTGCTTCCACAGCCACGCTCAGGTCTGCACCGGGTCCTCTCTGGAGGTCCAAGCCTGGGCTGGAGATCGTTATTCAAGCCTAGGGCACTGCCTTTGCCTGCGCTGATGCTCTTAGGGCCCTGCTTTCACCCCCGCAGAAGGTAGTGAAAGTCCGTGGGCTGGAGATCTTTATTCGCCCCTGAGGCGATGCCTTCAGTGCTTGGGAAAGGCCACGTTTTAGGGGCCTTTGTCCCGGCCGGAGGCGGTGCCTTCACCCAGGTGGGCGCTCAGGGAGAGTCCCAGCCACCTGGGGTCCCTCGTCTTGCAGCGCACAGGTACGGGCTCAGGGGCTGCCAGTGATTTTCTGGTTGCCCCAGTCCTGTTTACCGGCTTGTGCGGTGTGGGGGGTGGGGGAGGGGCTTCTTCCTCTCGTGTTTCAGTGTGAACTGTTTCACCCCTTTCAAGTGTGGAAATGCCCCGATTCTGCGTACCTTCAATGCTGCGCCCTGTTGTGGGGTTCCTTCGTTCCTCTGGACTCGTTTTTATTTCCCCTTGAGGGGTTCTGTGTGGTTCGGTCAGGAGAGATCGAGCAGCTGCTCCTTACTCTGCCGCCATCTTAACCGGAAGTCCGACAGGAATCTCTTCTAAGACTTTTAAGATAGAGTGTCAAAACCTCAGAAGTTAGCACTAAATGACTTGCCCGGGGTCACATAGCTAGGAAGTGTCAGAGGTCAGATTTGAACCCAAATCCTCCAAACTCCAGGCCTGGAACTCTGTGCATTGTACTAGCTGGCTGTCCCCATTTTATTTTAAATGGAAGGCCATATTATTGACTGGTCTAAAGATTAAGTATGGGGGGCAGCTGGGTAGGTCAGTGGATTGAGAGTCAGGCCTAGAGACGGGAGGTCCTAGGTTCAAATCCGGCCTCAGCCACTTCCCTGCTGTGTGACCCTGGGCAAGTCACTTGACCCCCATTGCCTACCCTTACCATTCTTCCACCTAGGAGCCAATACACGGAAGTTAAGGGTTAAAAAAAAAAAAAGATTAAGTATAAAGCTTCCAGGACTTCTTCGAAGAAAGATTAATCACTCATTTTTACTTCTAGGGAAATAGAGAGCCAGTGGTGAGTTAGCAGGGCACATGGGCCTAGAATTTTAGGGTCTTGCTTTCTATTTGAAATCCTGCACAATGCTTGGCACACAGTTGGCATTTTATAAATGCTTTTCTATTCCAAACTTCTGCAAGTAATTCTTTTGCATTGAATAATATGGAAATAGGATTTGAGTGATACTGTATGTATAACCCAGCGGAGTTGCTTGTCAGCTTTGGGATGAGGGAGGGAGAAGAGGAGGGAGACAACATGAATCATGTAACCATGGAAAAAAAATTTTTAAAATAAATTTTAAAAAGACCAAGTAACTTTTTTTATGAAAGGACAAACATTTGCTGTATTGCGGAAGTAGAGACAGCTAGGAGATTCAGTGAATAGAGTCATAAAGACCTAAGTACAAACATGGGCTCAGATACTTGCTAGCTATGTGACCTTGGGCAAGTCATTTTCATTTTGCCTCAGTTTCCCCATATGTAAAATGCGGATAATAATAGTGCCTTCTTGGAGAATCAAATGACTCCAGGCTGGGTACTCTTTCCACTGCACCATCTTGCTCCTCCCTGGCACTGTGCTAATAAGCACTTTTCAAATTTTATTTCATTCGATCCTTCCAGCAACTCTTGGAAATAGGTGCTATTATTTTTCTCATTTTACAGATGAAGAAACTGAAGCTGCCTGGTACTATGCACCTATAGTAATGAGTGTCTGAGGTAGGATTCAGACTCAGGACTTCTGATACCAAATCTAGTGCTTGTTGTCTATTGGGTTCCAAATGTTGTGCCCTGTGCTAGGAGATAAAAAGAAATGAATATCTCCTACCCTCAAGAAGCTCACATTCTGTTAGGAAAAACAACATGTGCACCAATAAGCAGATGTAACACATCCACAAAATAAATACAGCATAGTTTCTGGGGAGGCTAAGGAGGTCATTATTCATAACTGGGGAAAATCAGGGAAAGAGTTGGCATAGGGTCTGAGCCTGGAAAGACTATGGAAAAATAGAGGTGAAGGAGAAGTGTTTTCCAGGTATTTGGACCAGCCTGCGCTGAAAGCCGATGAAAGGTAAAGTATTCTCTTGGGAGAGCTAGGAACCAGGCCAATTTGGTTGGAATATATAGTATGTAAATCCAGGCTTTTTTTTTTTTTCACTTTTTAAAATTATTAAGAAAATTTTTCCATGGTTACATGATTCATGTTCTTTCCCTCCCCTCCTCCCATAACCTACAAGCAATTCCACTGGGTTTTACATGTGTCATTGATCAAGAACCCATTTCCATATTATTAATATTTGCAGTAGAGTGATTGTTTAGAGTCTACATCCACAATCATATCCCCATCGAACCATGTGATCAAGCAGTTGTTTTTCTTCTGGGTTTCTGCTCCTACAATTCTTTCTCATAAGTCCCTCAGAATTGTCCATTGCATTGCTGCTAGTACAGAAGTCCATTACATTTGATTGTACCACAATGTATCCATCTCTGGGTATAAGGTTCTCCTGGTTCTGCTCCTTTCACTCTGCATCAGGTCCTGGAGGTCGTTCCAGTTCACATGGAATTCCTCCAGTTCATTATTCCTTTGAGCACAATAGTATTCCATCACCAACAGATACCACAATTTGTTCAGCCTTTCCCCAGTTGAAGGGCACCCCCTCAATTTCCAATTTTTTGCCACCACAAAAAGCATGGCTATAAATATTTTTGTACAAGTCTTTTTCCCCATTATCTTTTTGGGGTATAAACCCAGCAGTGGTATGGCTGGATCAAAGGGCAGGCATTCTCTTATAGCCCTTTGAGCATAGTTCCAAATTGCCATCCAGAATGATTGGATCAGTTCACAGCTCCATCAGCAATGCATTAATGTCCCAATTTTGCCACATCCCCTCCAATATTTATTACTTTCCTTTGCTGTCATGTTAGGCAATCTGCTAGGTGTGAGGTGGTACCTCAGAGTTGTTTTGATTTGCATTTCTCTAATTATTAGAGATTTAGAACACTTTCTCATGTGCTTATTAATACTTTTGATTTCTTTATCTGAAAATTGCCTGTTCATGTCCCTTGCCCATTTATCGATTGGGAAATGGCTTGATTTTTTGTACAATTGTTTTAGTTCCTTATAAATTTGAGAAATTAGATCTTTGTCAGAGGTTTTTGTTATAAAGATTTTTTTCCCAATTTGTTGCTTCCTTTCTAATTTTGGTTGCATTGGATTTGTTTGTGTGAAACATTTTTAATTTAATGTAATCAAATTTATTTATTTTACATTTCATAATTTTTTTTTCTAATTCTTGCTTGGTCTTGAGATCTTTCTTTTCCCAAAGATCTGACAGGTATACCTATTCTTTGTTCACCTAATTTACTTATAGTTTCCTTCTTTATATTCAAGTCATCCAGTCATTCTGAGTTTATCTTGGTGTAGGGTATGAGAGGTTTAGACCTTATCTCTCCCATACTGTTTTCCAATTTTCCCATTGGATTTTTGTCAAATAGTGGATTTTTGTCCCCAAAGCTGGGATCTTTGGGTTTATCATACACACTCTTGCTGCTGAGGTCATTTACCCCAAGTCTATTCCACTTATCCTCCCTTCTGTCTCTTAGTCAGTACCATATTGTTTTTTTAGAAAAATTTTCCATGGTTACATGATTCATGCTCTTCCTCTCCCCTCCACCCCTTCCAACCCCCCACCACCCCAAACCCAGTAGCCAATACGTGTACCATATTGTTTTGATGACCACTGCTTGATAGTACAGTTTAAGATCTGGTAATGCTAGGCCACCTTCCTTCAAATTTTTTTCCATTATTTCCCTTGATATTCTTAATTTTTTGTTCTTCCAAATGAACTTTGTTATAGTTTTTTCTAATTCAGCAAAAAAAAAAAACAAAAAAAAAACGTTTCTTGGTAGTTTGATAGGTATGGTACTGAATAAGTAAATTAATTTGGGTAGGATTGTCATTTTTATTATTTTAGCTTGTCCTACTTGAGCAATTAATGTTTTTCCAATTGTTTAGATCTAGTTTTAACTGTGGAAAGTGTTTTGTAGTTGTGTTCATATAATTCCTTTGTTTTGGCAAATAGATTCCTATGTATTTTATAGTGTCTAGAGGGATTTTAAATAGAATTTCTCTTTCTACCTCTTGCTGCCGGGATGTGTTGGAAATATATAGAAATGCTGATAATTTACGTGGGTTTATTTTGTATCCTGCAACTTTGCTAAAGTTGTTGATTATTTCCACTACTTTCTTAGTCAATTCTCTAGGATTCTAAATCCATGCTTTAAAAACCAAAGCATAGAGTTTGTGTTTTATCTTGAGGGAAATAGGGAGCAGTGAAGCTATTTGAGCAGGAGAATGGCAGAACCATACCTTGCTTCAAGATTATCAGTTTGGCAGCCCTATGAAGGATAGATATATTGAAGAAAGAAGTTGTATTCTATGGTGGAAAGACCAGTTAGACCCTTGCAGTAGTCCAGGGGAAGGGCAGTGAGGACTTGAATTTAAGCATTGCCTGTCACCACCCTCATCTGCTCTCCCACTGTAATAATTTTCCATACTTCTTTATGTTATAAAATTTACCCCATTTCCTTCTCTCCTGCATTCGTTTTGTGGCATTATTTTAAGATTGGTTGGAAAGGATTTTTATGGTGGTTTCAAGTTTCCCTGCTTCTACTCCACTATCTTGGCTCTGGAACCAGAAGTCCTTTTCTCTAGGTTTTTAGTACACCACTCTCTCATAGTTTTCTTTCTACTTATCTGACTGTTCCTCTCTCTCCTTTTCAGGACTTGAATTTGGGTGGAGGCCCATGGGAGTAGAAAGGAGGATATTTAGATCTGGAAGGATCAGAGAAACCTTAGCTGGAAAGGAATATCAATGACCTCTTGTCCAACCTCTTCATTTTACAGATGTGGAAACAGTTAGAGGGAGGGAGGGGAGTATAGTAGAGTTGCTTAAGATTGCACAAGCATGTAATGTAGAGTAAAGAGGTGGGATTTGAGCCCAGGTCTTCTAACTCCAAATCCATTGCCTTGCCCATTGTGCTGTGCTGTTGTTAAGGGAACTGGCATTGTAGAGGTAACCCGGGTAAGACTTAGCTGTTGATTAGCTTGGGACAGGAAGGTTTCAGACTTGAGTGACTAGAAGGTTAGGGAGGAGGATGGATTTTGTGGGGGTGCGGGGGGGGGGGGAAGAAAATGAGTTCCATTTCGGGCATACTAAGGTTGAGATGCCCATCCATTAGGAGAAGACCAGAGCTCAAGATATGAGTAAGTTTCTTGACATAAATCTGGGAGTCATCAGACCATAGATTTTAAATTAGAAGACTTTATGTTGTCTAGCTTTGCCCCTGCACTTTATTAGGGAACTGAGACCCAGAAAGGATTGAGGTATCTTAGGAGGGAAGCCACAGATGTCTCCCAGGTCTTCATAACTTCAAGCCTAATATTTTATTTTCTATACCGGGGTATCAAACTTGTGACTCACACAACTCAACCAGATTAAAATATAATTGGGAAATATCTAATTTTTTAAAAATTACTTTAATAAATTTATAAAAGTTT
>NW_025383491.1:0-9834 GCF_016433145.1 Gracilinanus agilis
ATATATATATATGTTTATATACATAATATGAGCTCTTTGAGAGCCATACTACTTTTGCCTTTCTCTCTATCCCCAGTACTTAGCACCATGCCTAGGGTTTCCCTTCTTCACTCCTTTTGTATAATTTTTGTAAAATTCAAGAATTTAAAAAAAAAAACTTTTTTGAGAGTAATTTCAGGAAAAGAAACTAGCTAACTCCCTGAATCAAGAAAGTGAACTTTTTGTAGAAGGCACCATAGAGAAGCCTACAGAAACCATACACAGCATCAAAATATTCAGAATGAACTTTGGGATGTAGTGAACTGAACTGGAGGGGGATGAATGCATATATTTTGAATATAAATTCTTATGCCAAAGGGGATTTCCCCCAATTGGCTTTTTGTCAATGCACTTTCCAATCATTGGTTTTGTTCTCTTCCTCTTTTATTTCTCTTGTAATGTCTAAATTAGGTTTTTGACTTAATAAGAGAGTTATGAATTCAATGTTGTGGTTGCCAAAATCTAAATATTATTCCTAAGCCACAAAAAAAACTATAAGCAGCTTTTATTTATAATGAGGAAGAGAAAGAGTAGAAATATGAAATGTAGGAAGGAAAGAGATAAGTAATTGTGTAGTCTACCTAAGTATGCTGATGCAATGTAATTCAGCTCACTCTCTACAAAGTTCTTATCTCCATGTGGAAACCCAAGTCATTCACCAGCAAGCCAATATAGGATCCAAGGAAAAGAATCTCTCCACAGAACTCATGCTGAAGGGAGTTTCCCACCTAAGCTCCAATAAACAGAGAGGGTCTCCTCACAGATCCACCAAAACAGGAATCTCTCCAAGCCAAAAGTCCAGGGGAGTGTCTTTAGCCAGGGTTTCACCAAGGCAGCCTCCTCCAAAGTCAAAGCAGAAATCTCCAAAACCAATCTCTCCAGAAGCCAGGAAGGGAATGAATGTTAGACCATTTTGGTCTCTTTTTATATCCCTTTTTTCCACTTCACTTCCTGTTGCTCCTCCTTCTTCACAGAAACCAATAGCAGTCTTTCAGTTTGCCTAACACTGCCCAAAGTGGCAGGGAGGGCAATGTCCTTTGGTGTTATCACTTACTGTAGTAAGTGACTTGTGAACTCTCATTCTTAATAGTAAGTAGGAGTACTTTAAGTTCTTGATTTGATTAGCTAAAAATAGGCAAGGGAATACTTAATCCTATATTCAATATCTCTTATCTCCAATTATTGTAATTTCCTCTTACGTAGTGGAATATTTTATATACTTCTAACAAGAGATTTTTAGAGACATAAGATGGTTATTTAAAATGATTCATTGGGGAGACTAGGCATGTAAATCTGGGAGATTTCAACAAGCTTATCTCCCAGTAGGATTACAGGGGGAATTGTGTAGATAAAATCCACTCCCCAGGCTCTTTCTCTTTAAGCTCCCTACCCTGCATCCCTCTTGTGTGTAGAATGAAGGAGGAGAGCAGAAGAAAAAGTGAGGTGGGAGACATGGAGTGAGCTCTCTCTAGGTTGGAGCTTCAGGGGAAGAGAGTCTTGACCTGGAGCTCTGGTGCCTACTTTGTACTTGGGGACTTTTGTGGGCTTTGGCAGCTTGGAGGACTTCAGATTACGGCTTCCTGATTCAGATTAGGATATTTTAGCTAGGTGATATTTTCTGTCTCCTTCCTACATTTCCCTATTTTTACTTTATCTCCATTTTGTTTAAAATTTAATTGTTAAGAGTCACTAACAGACTTGTGACTTGAGAGTCAATTTTATAGACAGTGACAACAATAGTTTTTAAATTTTAATTAATATACATTTAATATTTCATTTTCATTATTATACTTCTTTGGATCTCAAGGATATTTTGTTTTTCTTGTGTGTTGAATTAAATTTTAAGTATGTTGGGGAAAGGGAGAAGGGAAATAATTAACACTTTAGATCCTATTATTATCATCTATCTTTTTTTATTTTACTTAGAATGAGCCAAGCACTATACTAAATACTTTAGAAATATCTCATTTGATCCTCTCAACAATGTTGGAAGTTAGATGCTATTATTATTCCCATTTTGCATTTGAGAAAACAAGAAGCACCTAAAAGTTAATGATACATGGAGGGTCCAACAGCTAGTAAATGTATTTTTGGCCAGATTTGGACTCATGTTTTCCTGACTCCATTCCTAATGTTGTATGCTGCATCACTTATCTGCCTCTAATAAGATGGATAACTAGATTAGTTGATAAGTTGATGGGTAGAAAAATAGATAGATAGATGATAGATAGATAGATAGATAGATAGATAGATAGAGACAGAGAGAGATGAAAGTACTTTGAGTACTTACTATGTGCCAACCATGTAGAAGAAGTTCATCTTTAAAGAAAGGTGTATGGATAATAGTAGATTCAATATGATTTAATAATTCAACTGAATAGCCAAAAAAGCAAAACAAAAGTGACTAGAATTAAATAGCAGCATAATGTGCAAGGTTAGACAGCCTGCTGTATTTTGGCTTAGACAGACATTATCTTGGATATTGTGGTTAGTTTTAGATTCCATATTTTAGAAAATTATTTACAAAGTTAGAGTGCAAGAAAAATAGTGAAAAGTCCTAAAAATTATGGTCTATGAGGATAGATTGAAGGAAGTAGGGATGGTCATCCTGAAGAAGAAAAGACTTAAAAGGACCCATAATAGTTATCTTCAGGGTTTTTTTTTAATATGACTCAGATAAAAACAATTATATTGCTTAGTTCTATCCCAGTTGGCAGTTAAGGGGCAGTGAGTGTCAGTTTTAAGGATATCATTTGGATTTGATTTAAGGAAAAGATAAAGTTTTTAATAAGAAGAGCTAATTTAAAATAGAACAGCATACCTCAGGAGTAAATGGGTTCCCTCATCACTAGAGGTCTTTAGCAAAAGCTAGATAACTTTTTGTTAAATATATTAGAGAGAAGATTTTTTTTCAGGTTTGAGTTGGATTAGATGAATTCTGAGATCCCTTTCAACATACAAAGTCTTGATGACAGTGTTTCTCTGTGATTAGTTTGTACTAAAAGGAGAAAAAGATGTGTGCCTTGAGGCACGAAGGTGGGCGTTTGGGCATGGAGGACAAGGATAGGGAAGTAAAGACAAATTTTACCTACTTTATCCTTTTTTTTCCTAATGATTGACCTGGTTCTTGCATATAACATTAAAAATAAATTCACTCCTTGGATAGTGATACTATTACACCATTCCCCTGCATGAAACATTTAAAACTTGGCCACATGAAAATTTAAAGAACTGTCAAATAAGATTGGTGTTTTACTAAAAAATGTTTCATGAAAGTACACATTTTCAAGGTCTCTAATGCTATTATTTATAATACTGCCTACTTACAGCTACTTAAGGCTACCTTGGTGTTAGAATTCCAAGATTTGTAGATTAATTAATTATTTTGAGTGTAGTGTTCCCATTTCTTTCATGGTGGATTTAAAGTGATATCTTTTCTTTGGCAATTAAATCAAATTGGGAGATGCAGCCATTTTTGAATGATGAACAGATAAGTTTAATACTGGAAATGATTCTTGAGCTATTTTAATAATGTAAATTGCACAGCAATCTTGGGAATTTTCACTTGGGAAAAAATCACAGCAAGAGTTGTGGTTATGGACTTAGAAGTCAACTTAGTCATGTACAAATGTGATATGAACAGTCTCCAAAGGAATGCATATGTTACCCTTCTAATAGCCCAGAGAAAGCATTTTATGATTGAAAACACCTTAATTTTCTGCATGAGGAGGATGGCTAGTGGTGAATTCTTCCCATAAGATTTTAATAACACAAATAAATACAAACATCAGACCATGCAATGTAGACTACTGCCAATTTTTTTGTGCAGATATAGGGCTTTATCATGCTTCAGCTGGTAATCTAATTGAGCCAGCAAGGATTATACTTTGAATATGATGTCACAGATACCCAGAACCAACTGGACAAGTTTCTTTTCAAACACAAATTTTACAAAGTGGTAATCTAGCAATATTAAGACGAACTCAGGAATTATAAGTCATACCCAGAGATGTAAAATAATTTTTGATGGCAATTGTTCATATGAGCTTTACTGTCTTATATTATAAACTTCTTATGAGCAGAGTCCTTAACTGTAGTGAGAACAGAAAGGTCTTTAGCAAATAAGTAGGGTCATTATGATATAAAATGTCTTTGTACTTTGATCCTTGGAAATACTTCAATTTTTATGGGTAACATTCCATAGTAACATGCATTATTGAAAAGGTATGATGAAAACTATTTTTTAATGATTGTTTCTTTAATTAGGGATAATATTTCTATATCTCCAAAAGTTGGGAAACAAATATAATCTGAGTCTATATCTACGAGTGACTTGATATCATCAAATTACTGCTTTTTCAGACTCTGATGATGATAAATGCCAAATTGTGGGCTCAGTTTGCAATTTTCATTCCTCTAGAAAAATTCCATAAGCATAGTTTCTTTGGTATGGAACCCTTTCATTAAGATGCCCATTTAAACATATTTTGTTTTGTTTTGCTGTTATATTTTTTCCAGAAAAATTATACATTTTGATAGTGTAGTTAATTCAGATGAATAACTCTTCTGTAGTTTTGAGGTTGGCCTAACCCATTCAGTAATGCAAGTAAAAAGTATTATAACCAGGGTCTAGTCTTTTGCAGTAGTTAGAACCTAATGCATGTGACTGTTACTCTAAAGCTTAGACTCTGGTTGGTATTTCAAACAACAGAGAGGGCTATAAATGAATCAAGCATCCAGTACATGCCATCACTCTTGAATCACCTGTTGGTTACTTTTTCCTTACCATCATCTTCTTTAAAGGGGTAAAATTTCTTAATTGTATAGCTTTCCATTTCTACAAATCAGGTCAATGACTCAAACTCTCACTCTATTTCTTCATTTGCTCTCTGACATCTATTGATCCTTAAGTTCAATTACAAAGATATTGAAGGATAGATCAGAACCAGAAGGGACCACGAAAATGATTTAATCCTACCATCTTGTTTTATACTTGAGGAAAATGAGTCACAGGGGGGTTAAGTAATCTGTTGTAAGTCAAACAGGTAGTAAAACATCAGAAAAAGAATTTGAAAGGTCCTCCAGCTCCAGGTTATGGGCTCTTCTAGTGTGACACACTGCCATTCATATGATTGTTTTTTTTTTGAAATAGTAGAAATCAATCTAAGTAGTTTGACAGTATAGCCGTATTGTATTTCCAATGCAAATATTCAGTTCCCTGAATTAGAGCCTTAGTATGGTGTGTACCAGGAGGCTAGAAAACCCAACGATCCTCTACCTCCTAGAAGGAGAAGGAGAGATTTTATTCTGGTTTTTGTTTGTTTGTTTAATTTTCATGCATTCTATTCTGTTTGATTTTGTTTGGTTTTCCACTCACTGTAATCATTCTAAATCAGCTATTCTATTTCCTCAGAGGCTGAGAATAATGCCAGGTGTTAGGCATGTCCTCAAATAAAAGTGATCACAGTCTTCCTTCCTCATATCTAGTTCATTTAATTTCATTTGTACCTCATTTTAATTCTGCACAAGTTAGAAGTGATTTCCCATTCCGCCTCTAAAAAGAAGGTTCCTGATTATCATCTTCCAGCCAAGGAAGGTAGCAAGAAGAAAGGCACGAACCAAAAAATAATTATATTTTGCTGATATCACTCCCTACATTCAAAAATCATCTATTTTTGAAAACACTCATCACTCCCCATAGGTCTTTTGTGTTAGCACATAACTTGACATGCTGCTAGTGCTATTTGCCCCCAGAGCTCTAGTTTGGATGAAATGGAGATGTTGCATATGCAATGCAGCAAGGCATATTAGAAATTTCTTCTCTCCTCTGATTTTCACACAGAAAAAGCTTAAGTCAAATGAAGTATTATATTACCTTTCTGTCTACTGGTCTTTAACATTCTTTCATGACAATATCACTATTCACCAAATTCATTCTGCTTTTTTTTTTCAAATTTATCTCCACAACTGTAATAAACAATATTTACTTACCCCTCATTTTTACCTTTTGGTATCTTTCCTAAATTAGCTTAGGTGCCATTTTCTTCCATGAAACCTATTCTGGTCCTACGAGGAGGCACCTCTTCTCTTTTCCACTTCTTATAATATTTTGTCTATACCTTCCTTACATATTTATTGTATTTATAGTTAATATGCATTTCTAAACATGTATGGTTATCTGGGGCTCCATTTTATCTGAAATTTAAGACTACAATCTCCTTAGGGAAGAGACTAGGTTTGGTTTGGTTTTTCCTTTAAATGACTGGTACACAGAAAGCCCTTGAGATACAATTATTGAATTGAATTAGGCATAATTTGGACATAGACTGCAAAAAAAGTTTAAAGATGGAAATTTCATGTTTGTGATTTTTTAAAAAAGAATAAATTTAGGGGGAAAAAGTCCCTAAATTTTATTTTGTGAAATGAAATATTTCAATTGCATATTATAAAATAAGTTGAATAATAATTAGCAACAGAGAAATAGATAAGTCAATTGAAGCTTTGCTATGTGAATATTAAAAGTATCATAATGGTTATTATGATTATATATGTCAATACATATTTATTAAACACCTAATATGCAAGGTACTACACTAAACACTGTGGAACAAAATAATTTGGTTTCTTAGAGACAGTTCTGTGACCCAGTGGATATATAGCCAAGTCTGGAGTCAGGAAGACCTGAGTTCATATTTGATCTCAGACACTTTCTATTCTTATGATCTGGGCAGGTCACTTTGCTTTAATTTTTTTCAACTGTAAAGTGTGGATAACAAGAGAGTCTACTTGCTGGAATAGTTGTGAAGATCAAATGAAATAATATTTGTAAGGCAATTAGTACAGTTCCAGAAACATAGTAGATACTTAATGAATGATTTTTCCTTCTTTCCTTCTTATTTGGTTCAGGAAAAAAAAAGTCAGACAGAAAATAGTGTATTACAAAAAAGCTTTATAGGATAAAACAATGTTGTTAATGGAAAAAAAATAATGCATCTAAGTTTTTCAGCAGAGTTCAGAGACCTAAAGATAAAGTGATTCATTTATATCAATAAGTCAAATGATTTGGCACATGAATGATTCAAGGTGATGAATTTGGGTAATAAACATAAATGTCATCCATATTGAGTTCATCTCCAAGATGAGAGAACTATGGGACTTTTTTTGCATAAAGCTACATTTAATAGGTATAAGGGGAGAGATAGAGAGATGTATGATATTTCCTGTTCTTATAGGAATTTGAGTTCCTAGAAGCAAATTCTATGTACCTAGGAGACCATGGTCTGCCAACAGACAACTTTCCTATAGTAGAAAAAGGACTGGATTTTTAATCCAATAATTTGGCTTTGGATCCAAGATCATCATCAGTTACTACCTGAGGGTCGGCAATGAAACTATATAGCCTTTCTAGCCCTCATTTTCCCCAGTGTCTAAAGTTTTCATGATGATAAAATTAACTAAGGTATAGAAAATTACTTACCAAAAAGGAAATACCATTTAAAGTTTTAATTTAATCTTATGTAGTTATTTAATTGTTTAATAATTATTATACTTATCGTCTTCATCATCATCTTCAGTGCTATGCTTCAGATACTGCTGAGGAATATATGATATACTGACATTTTAGCCATATAAATGAGAATGCAGAATCTGAAGAAGATAGACACAATACATCCAGTAAGGACTTTTGCTCTTAGGAAAGTGATTTACTTTTTCTGAATGATGAACAGAATATTATATGCATTGAGTATAAATAGCTAGATCTTACTAGAATATAAACTTGGTAACAAATAATCTTTTGGGAAAATAATGCAAGAATTCTGTTAGTACCAGTCAGTGAGTGAAGATGTGGATGGGTGAGTGAGGGTAGTGCACAATATTTGTTGCAAAACAGATTGCTGCAACAGTTGAAGTAAATGAGAATGGTGTGAGGAGGATTGCTTCTTGCTTCATCAGCTTCAGATGAAGAAATCCTTAATGTACATTTGAATTGAATTACATAAAGGCTAAAGAAAACAATTCTATTTTGTTATCACAAGAGGTGGTCCCTGAGTAGATGCAACACATTTATACGTACAATTCTGATTACTGTGAACATTTCTTGTGGCTTATAAAATGTTCACATCTGAATGTGATAACACAGAGAGTGTTTTTATTATCACGAAAAGCCTTAGTGTCATTCTTATCAACATAACTGCTCCACTGGTTTGTGCGTTTTAATTTAAAAATGTATTCCTTCACAACTTTTGGAAGCTCGGTCACTCGTCAGTGTTATTTAGACTGATGGATTTTAATCCAATATCAATATTATGGCAAAGGACAAATAGTAGGTCTGGAATCAGACTGTAGGAAACTAAATATTGATTTGACTGATTTCTAATACATTTAAGTAGATTAGATACTTGATATATATTCTTTGTCTTATACCTCGTGTGTGTATGTGTGTGTGTGTGTTTGTGTGTGTGTGTGTGTGTGTGTGTGTGTGTGTGTATGTGTATAAGGAAAAGGATAAAGACAGGACCTGAGATCTCATTGGTACAATAAACTCAAGGATGAGGCAGCTTCTTCTGATTCAGTTGACTTGGCACTTTATGTGCAACTTATTTTCTTAGTAGTTGCATAGGACTTTCAAGAGCTTAAGTGACTTGCTCAGGGTTACAAAATTAGTGTTTGTAAGGTAGGGGGGTGGCAGGGAATGAGACCACTGGAAACCAGGCCATCTTCACCCCAAAAAATCCATGATTTTCATCATGTAGAGTTTCTTTCCATTGATTCCAAGTGCATCTATTCCTTGTCTTAGTAGGTTTTCGCAAGTTATCCTGTGGGGATAGGGTGGGAGAAGATAAGCTTTCATTGAACTGGGTCCCTAAAAAGCAAATCTACAGCTATCACCAGGGCTCTATTCCAGATGTTTCTGCCTTCATAGACTTGCCAAAATTAGTGATTTGCTGCAAAACCTTTATGAATACATAACCATCATCATGCCTTGATAAAACATTCAACAAGGAATTCAGTGCAGGAAGTAAAAACATTGAGTGTAAGAATTTTATTACCATGTTAATAAATAGTGCCCAATAAAAAAGGGACCTTAATATTTACTTCTATTACATTTGAAATTGAAAAAAAACTAGCCTCTTTAATTCAATGAGCCATTAAATAGAGAATAGCAATTTGAGTCCAAAAATATGTCCTATCTACAGAAATAGTCTTTCTGAGTCCAAAGCTTCTTCAAATACACTTAACATTCTTTTTAAAACAATACAAATTCATAATAACTAAATGTGTGGTTTTTTCATTGTAATTATAATTATTCCCTTTATGTAGTTTGGAGAAATAGTAGAAATAATGCTGGGTTTGAAGGCAGGAGCATTGGATTCAAATGCCTCCTCTCAGTTTTGCTAGTTGTGATGCTAGATAGACAAATTAAACTCTCTGAACCTCAAGTAATTTCCCAAGACCTATCATTTACATCATAAACAAATTTCCCATACTGTCAATTCCTTACATTGAGAAAATAACTGATCCTTCATGGTTTAGCATGTGATTATAACTACTTTAATTTTATTAATCCTTCATTTCTTTGTTGCTGTCGTTTCAGTACTGATAATTATTTCAATACATTTTTTACATTTTATGAATGATATTAATTGTATTTAGAAGTATTAGTTTTAAGAGTCTATAGACTTTATGAGGTCACCAAAGGTGCCAATGATTAAATAAATAAATAAACAAATAAACAAATAAATAAATAGATAGCTAAATAGATAAATAAATGAATGAATGAATATATATATTTAT
>NW_025383492.1:0-1617 GCF_016433145.1 Gracilinanus agilis
CATATCAGAAAAAGAAATTGAACAAGCCATCAAAGAACTCCCTAAGAAAAAATCGCCAGGGCCTGATGGATTCACAAGTGAATTCTATCAGACATTCAAAGAGCAACTAATCCCAATACTATACAAATTATTTGATATGATAAGCAAAGAAGGAGTCCTACCAAATTCCTTTTATGACACAAATATGGTACTGATTCCAAAGCCAGGGAGACCAAAAACAGAGAAAGAAAACTACAGACCAATCTCCCTAATGAACATAGATGCAAAAATCTTAAATAGAATACTAGCAAAGAGACTCCAGCAAGTAATTAAGAAAATCATTCACCACGATCAGGTGGGATTTATACCAGGAATGCAAGGTTGGTTCAACATTAGGAAAACCATCCACATAATTGACCATATCAACAGTCTAAGAAACAAAAATCACATGATTATCTCAATAGATGCTGAAAAAGCCTTTGACAAAATACAGCATCTGTTCCTATTGAAAACACTGAAAAGTATAGGAATAGAAGGACCTTTCCTAAAAATAATCAACAGTATATACCTAAAACCATCAACAAACATCATATGCAATGGGGATAAATTGGAAGCCTTCCCAATAAGATCAGGAGTGAAACAGGGATGCCCATTGTCACCTCTATTATTTAACATTGTACTAGAAACACTAGCAGTTGCAATTAGAGAAGAAAAAGAAATTGAAGGTATCAAAGTGGGCAAGGAGGAGACTAAGCTATCACTCTTTGCAGATGATATGATGGTCTACTTAAAAAATCCTAGAGAATCAACTAAGAAGCTTGTAGAAATAATCAAAAACTTTAGCTAAGTTGCAGGATACAAAATAAATGCACATAAATCATCAGCATTTCTATACATTTCCAACACACTAGAGCAGCAAGAAGTAGAAAGAGAAACACCATTTAAAATCACCCTAGACAATATAAAATACTTAGGAATCTACCTACCAAAACAAACACAGCAATTATATGAAAACAACTACAAAACACTTTCCAAACAAATAAAACTGAATCTAAACAATTGGAAAGCCATTGATTGCTCATGGGTAGGACGAGCTAACATAATAAAAATGACAATTCTACCCAAATTAATTTACCTATTTAGTGCCATACCTATCAAGCTACCAAAAAACTTCTTTACTGAATTAGAAAAAACTATAACAAATTTCATTTGGAATAACAAAAGATCAAGAATTTCAAGGGAAATAATGAAAAAAAATGTGAAGGAAGGGGGCCTAGCAGTACCAGATATTAAACTATACTATAAAGCAGCAGTCATCAAAACAATATGGTACTGGCTAAGAGATAGAGAGGAGGATCAATGGAATAGACTGGGGACAAATGACATCAGCAAGACAGTGTATGATAAACCCAAAGAGCCCAACTTTTGGGACATGAATCCACTATTTGACAAAAACTGCTGGGAAATTTGGAAAACAATATGGGAGAGATTAGGTCTAGATCAACATCTCACACCCTACACCAAGATAAATTCAGAATGGGTGAACGACTTGAATATAAAGAGGGAAACTATAAACATGTTAAGTGAACACAGAATAATATACTTGTCAGATCTCTGGGAAAGGAAAGACTTTAAAAC
>NW_025383492.1:1717-9856 GCF_016433145.1 Gracilinanus agilis
AACATGTTAAGTGAACACAGAATAGTTTACTTGTCAGATCTCTGGGAAAGGAAAGACTTTAAAACCAAGCAAGAGTTAGAGAAAATTACAAAATGTAAATTAAATGGTTTTGATTATATTAAACTAAAAAGTTTTTGTACAAACAAAAACAATGTAGTCAAAATCAGAAGGGAAACAACAAATTGGGAAAAAATCTTTATAACGAAAAACTCTGACAGGGGTCTAATCACTCAAATATACAAGGAGTTAAAGCAATTGTATAAAACATCAAGCTATTCCCCAATTGATAAATGGGCAAGAGACAGGAATAGGCAATTTTCAGGTAAAGAAATCAAAAGTATCAATAAGCACATGAGAAAGTGTTCCAAATCTCTAATAATTAGAGAAATGCAAATCAAAACAACTCTGAGGTATCACCTCACACCTAGCAGATTGGCTACAATGAAAGAAGGGGAGAGTAATGAATGTTGAAGGGGATGTGGCAAAATTGGGACATTAATGCATTGCTGGTGGAGCTGTGAACTGATCCAGCTATTCTGGCTGGCAATTTGGAATCATGCTCAAAGGGCTATAAAAGAATGCCTGCCCTTTGATCCAGCCATACCATTGCTGGGTTTGTACCCCAAAGATATCATAGATAAACAGACTTGTAAGAAAATATTCATAGCTGCGCTGTTTGTAGTGGCAAAAAACTGGAAAAGGAGGGTATGTCCTTCAATTGGGGAATGGCTGAACAAACTGTGGTATATCCTGGTGATGGAATACTATTGTGCTAAAAGGAATAATAAACTGGAGGAGTTCCAGGCGAACTGGAGAGACCTCCAGGAACTGATGCAGAGCGAAAGGATCAGAGCCAGAAGAACTCTATACACAGAGACTGATATACTGTGGTAAAATTGAATGTAATGGACCTCTGTACCAGCAGCAATGCAATGACCTAGGACAATTCTGAGGGATTTATGTTAAAGAACGCTACACACATTCAGAGGAAGGACTGCAGGAGAGGAAACATATAAGAAAAACAACTGCTTGAACGCATGGGTCGGGGTAGACATGATTGAGGGTGTGGACTCAAAACTACCACACCAATGCAACTACCAACAATTTGGAAATTGGTCTTGATCAAGGACACATGACAAAACTAGTGGAAATGCGCATCGGCAATGGGTGGGGAGGTGCGGGGGGGGTTGAAGGGGAAAGGTGGAGCATGAATCATGTAACCATGTTAAAAATGAATATTAATAAATGTTAAAAAAAAAGTAATTTGACCTTATTGAGACACTTAATTTTTTTTCTTTCTTATTTACCTTTTTATGCTTCTCTTGATTTTTGTATTTGGAAATCAGACTTTCTGTTTAAAGCTGGTCATTTCTTCAGGAAAGCTTGGAAATTTTCTGTTTTATTAAATGACAAATTTTTCTCCTAAAAGAATATAGTCAGTTTTGATGGGTAGGTGATTCTTGGTTGTAAACACAGTTTACTTGCTTCCTGGAATATCATATTCTAAGCCTTCCAATCCTTCAATGTGGAAGCTGCCAGATCCTGTGTAATCCTGAATGGGGCTGCATGATATTTGAATTGTTTCTTTCTGGCTGTTTGCAGTATTTTCTGCTTGACTGGGAGCTCTTGAACTTGGCTATAACTTTCCTGGGAGTTGTCATTTGGTTACTTATTACAGGAGGTAATCTGTAGATTCTTTCAATTTCTATTTTGGCCTCTTGTTCAAAAATATCAGGGCAGTTTTCTTTGATGATTTCTTCTAATATGAAGTCTAGGCTTTTTCTTTTTTATCATGGCTTTCAAGTAGTCCAATAATTCTTCAATTATCTCTCTCAGATCTATTTTCCAGGTCAGTTATTTTTTTCAATGAGATATTTCATATTTTCTTCTATTTTTCTTTTTTTAATTTTTTATTGTTTCTTGATGTCTGGTGAAGTAATTAGCTTCTATTTGCCCAATTCTAATTTTTAAAGAATGAATTTCCTCCTTTTCCATTTGGTCCATTATACTTCTTCATGGAACTCTTCTTCATTGGGTTTTTTTTGCCTTTTCCTAGTAGGTCAATTCTGTTTTTTTAAGCTATTTTCTTTTTGCATTACTTTCATTTCTTTTTCCCATTTTTCTTCAACCTGTCTTATTTGTTTTTTAAATTCCTTTTTGAGTTCTTTCAGAGCCTGATACCAATTCCCATTTTTCTCTGAAGTTGCTCGGATCTCACTGACCACTATTGACTCTATGCCTTGCTGTCTGTCTCCATAGAAATTGTCTATGCTTAGGTGTTTCTTTTGTTATTTGCTCATTTTTCCTGGCCTTTTTCTACTTGTGGACTGGGAGTTCTGAAAGATGCTGATTCTGTGTCCTCTGCTGATGGCTTGCAAGTCAGCACTCTAAACCATTTTGCCATAGGGCTAAGGGCTTCATCATAACACAGGTTTGAAAGGGCTAAGCACTATGGACTTTCAGGCCACACTGCAGGCTGTTGGCAGGGATTAGGACTTCCAAAGGTAGATTCAGATTATGGGACATGGGGTGCTCTGTTGCTGGTGTAAGCAGGGTCCTGGGATTCTGAAGTTAGTTTATGCCCAGGTCCAGAACTTAGTTTAATCAGGTTAGGTGGGGGAGTGGTTGGCCAGCACTCCTCTGTGTTTTGCTTCTGATTCCCCCTTATCCTATAAAAAGCAATTCTCTCTGCTTATCTTTCAAGTTGTGTTCAGCAGGAAAGTCCCCTCACTCTGTCTTTCTATTAGTTTTTGATTCTGATCTTTTTGAGGTGCTTTTTAAAGATTGATTTAGAAGAATTGTCAGAGAGGTTTCAGCTTTTGCTGCTACTAAGCTTCCATCTTGGTTCTGCCTTCTAGGAATGTTTAGTTCTAGAATATATCAAGGTGTTTTGAGGCATCTATTTTCCAATGTCATTGACTCAAGCTCTTACTCCTGTGTCCTTCTTGCCCCTCCAAACTTCATTGTTAGATGCTAGTAACTAATGTAGTAAGCTTCTCCAATGGGATACATGCTTTGAACTTATAGCAAAAACAAATATATAAAATTTTTCTCCAAACATCTCAGGGAAATAATCTACAGAACACTTCCATCATGTGTCATCACAACTCTCTCAGAATTAATCAATCAATATCATTTATTAAGCAACTACTATGTGCCAGTCATTGTAATAACTGCTGGGAATACCAAAAAAAAAGTTCCCTAGTATTTCCACTTGGAGAAGTTCCATAGTTCCATTGACCACACTAGCCAGGATGTGGCAAAGGTATGCATGTGCTATTTCCCCATTAGACTTTGATGTCTTGCCAGCTTGGTTGTACTTGGCAAGGCCTGTGCCCTGCTGGCATCACATAAAAGAATGTTGAGTCACTCCTAGGTCATGTTAAGGCATCAGAGTGGGTTTTAGTGAAAGATGCAAGCAAAACAGAACTGTCCTTCTTGACTATGAGGATGTTACTATTTAGCTGGAAAGGAATTACATAAACATGAAGTTGGAAGCCTAGTTTAGGAGCACATGCATAAAGTCCAAATCAGTGTAATAGAATCCTTTTTCACATATAATATTGATGCTAGAGGACAGGCTTGGTGCCCTTGGATAAACAACTTTTTGGTGCTTTTTATGGCTTTTTAAAAATGTAATTCTATGCTTCAAGGCAAATAATTTGATTTGGGGTATATCCAAATCTATATAAGAACAGAGAAGGCTTTCTAAAAGAGATGAATTTGGATTCAGATTTTAAAATCATAGGAACTGGTAAATGGAAGAAAGGGGGAATTTAAAGAAGAAACCAGAGGATGCAGCATTTGGAAAGGCAATGAAGCAAGAAGAATAAGTCAGGCCAAAACATATGTGTTGGGCTGGAGCAGAGGGTCAACATAGAATTTTAATGAAAAAATGTGATGAGGAGATGGGATGGAAGCAGTTGGTGGGAAGCCTGGAACTTATTTAATTTCCTAGATTCCTTGGAGAGTTTTATAGCTGTTAAATATTTTAGACAGTGAGTTATATATAGCTGGGTGAAGTTAGGAAAAGGGACAAAATACTAGGACAGCAGTAATTAATCCAATAGGTATATGGTGATGACACATATATGTTTCTAGAGTAAAATCTTAATAATTAGGTTCTGCCCCCTTTCTTCAGCCTTATCTCACACTCTTTTCCTTCATATGTTTTACACAGTAGACACAGTTTACAAACCATTCATCAAAAGTCTGCCCTTTCTAGCCTTAGTTCCCTACCACATGTCATTGACAACACCTGCAATGTCGATGTTTTACATCAGTGCAAATTGAAATATCGATTTCTTCCTTAAAACATGTCCTGAAGCCCTTAGGGAACTCAACATGTTCACAAGTAAATATAATATATATATATATATATTTTTTTTTTCTTTACTGAACCATTCTCTTCTTCCTGACTTCTCTTATTTATTATTAATAGCACCCTCTATTGGTAACTAAGGTCCCAATAACCCAAGTCAGGTCAAGTCTAGTCAAGAAATCAAGTACTTCCTAGGTGCCAATACAAATCACTAACTGAAAATACAAAGAAAGCACAAAGAAAGACAGTCCCTCTCCTCAAAGAACTCACACTCTAATGGCCAGAGGCAGTGCATGAAAGGAAATTGAAAAATGTAGAGTGCAAGAAGGCAGCTCAGAGAATCAGAAGCAGAGCTGGAACAGGAATGAAGAATACTTTTTCTCAAAATGTAGGTCCCAAGAAGAAATCACTAATGTGAGAAGGAAGTTGGAGGGACAGGGGTACTCTAGGGGAAGAAGACCACAGATTCTGATAAAACATCCAGGCTAAAAAAGTAGAGGAAGCATGATGGGGAAGTTTAGAAGTATGCTCAAAACTGCAGTCATATTTTAATATGAACACCCTTTTGTCTTTGATATCTAATAAGTGATTAAATCACCTATCTCTAAATAATGACTCCCACTAGTTCAGCTTTCTAGTTACCCTAAATGTCTCTTGCCTATTAATCCTCTCATTCTTAGAATTCCTGCCCTAGAATAGAACTATCTTTAGTTATGAATGCCTGCAATCATAGATGGGCTCAGATCTGACCATGTTTCACATCCAGTCCAGCCATCTTGTCATCTGACTTGCTGCTGTGCACATATCTGCCCTTCTCCAGCTACCCTTCTCCTACTGGAAGCACAGCAATTTAATCATTACTACCATTGTTTCTAGAAAGGGAGTCAAGTAGCCACCCTATGGATTAATTGAACATTTTCATAACTCTCTGGATCAAAATTCCACCTCTGGCTACCTCTCTCCTATTTGTGTCTTCTACTCTAGTAAGAGGGACACACAGTTTTTAGATTTTTATTCTGAACACTTAACACAGTGGTAGAGTAACCATAAGCTCCTAAATTATTTTTTGTTCATTCATTCGTTCACTGTAGTTTTCTAAGTGGTCTCCATACCTCCAATGACTTTTCCTTTCAACTTATCTTACATATCATTGTCATATTGATCTTAATACATAGCTCTGAGGATATCATAGAATCATAGTCTCAGAGCAGGAAAGAATCTTATAGTCCATTGACTTGAGCCTTCTCATTTTACAAAAACAAATCAGTAGAGATTAAGTGATGCCCAGGGTCACAAAGTTAGGAGGATTTGAACAATGTTCCTGAGTCCAAGTCCAGTATTCTATCCAGTACCCCAAGCTGCCTTTCATTATCAGAAACTTGCATTGGTCCTCCATTGCCCAGTGAATGGGCAATTCTTATATCAAAACCCTTCAATTACCCAGAACCATTCCATCTTGCACAATGGAAAAAGTATTGTATTAGGAATCAAGAGGTCTAGATTTGGATACTTCCATAACAACTACCTGCCTGTGGGCCTCTTTTTCCTTAATAGAAAAGGAGAGAAAGAGGGGAGAGAGAGAAAGAGAGAGAGAGAGAGAGAGAGAGAGAGAGAGAGAGAGAGAGAGAGAGAGAGAGAGAGAGAGAGAATAGATGAACTCTATCTCTCCTTCCTTCCCAAGGCAGAGAAACAATCTAAACAGAAGAGCTGCTTTCTGTTATTGTATTCAGAAACTCCTGGCTTTGGCTACTATAAAATCTAATAATCTACATCCTTTCACCCTTCTGCTGTCCACATCACACACACCCTGTTATTGTATTGTCTGTTTCCCTTTGTATAAAAGAAATTCATGGCCACTAAGGAAAAAAAATTACCTCTTTGCTCTAGATTGGTCCATTCATTATCCAGTTTTGCTGACCTTCACTTTTAGCTTTGAACTATTGATTCTATCTGGCTTAGTCTTGCCCTATCCAGACCCTTCCTGCTCTATTCTGTCCAACTCTGTCCTACACTGCCTTTCATGGAGACATGCAACTTTACCTCCAGATTGTTCTTAACCTTTTAACCATCTGATCTTTCATCTCATTATTATGTAAGCCATTTGCATCTGTCACTAACTCCTTAGGAACTCATATTGTCTCAATGTAGAGTTATTTTTCTAGGAATTCCTGGCTCCCATGGCAATCAATCAATGAAAGCATTTATTAACCTCTCACTATATGTCAAGCTCTGTGCTAAGTTTTAGAAATATAATGAAAAAAGTAAAACTGGCTTCTGCCTTAAAGGAGCTTCTAGGCTAATGGGAAAGCAGATATAAATAAATGTATATAAACAGTGGTAGATACAAGGTAAACAGAGAGGCACTAGCAAGACAAGAAAAGGACTCTTGCAGAAAGTAGGATTCTAAAGGCAAGGAAGGAAACCAGGGATTCTAAGAAGCAAAGGGAATGTGGGGGAGCATTCTAGGTGTGGAGGACAATTAATGCAAAGGCACCAAGACAAGAGGTCTGGAGCATCATATATGAGGAACAGCAAACATGAAGCAAACATGAAGTCTAAGAAGACTAGAAAGTTAAGAAGGGACCATTTGTAGATGTAATAGGGAGCAAATGGAGTTTATTGTGTTGTGAGGGTGGGTTGACATGGTCAAACCTCTAAAATCACTATAGCACTTGTACAGAAGATTGATTAGTCTTAAAACAGAGATTATTTAAGAAGCTATTTATTGCAGGGGCAGCTGGGTGGTTCAGTGGGTTGAGAACCAGGCCTAGAATGGGAGATCCTGGATTCAAATGTGACCACAGATGCTTCCTAGCTGGGTGACCCTAGGTAAGTCATTTAACTTAATTTAGCCTTTACCACTCTTCTGTCTTGGAACCAATGCACAATATTGATTCTAAGGAGGAAGGTAAGGGTTTTTAAAAGAGGTCATTGCAATAGATTAGATAAAAGGATCATTAAATTCTGAACGAAGGTGGTGACTGTAGGAGTAGAAACAAGAGAACATACATGAGAGATTGTTGCGAGATAAAAAACAAAAAATTGGCAATTGATTAGATATATAGGGTAAATAAGGGTGAATCAAAGATGACACTGAAATTAGGGACCTGGCAACACACTAAGATATCCCTGGAGCCTTGGAAGATTCCTGGACACTCTATGCCTATACTACCATTCCAGATCCTAATCAGAAATATCTACTGTTTTTCCTATTATAGGATATTTCAGTGGATCTATGATATTACTAATGCACACATTTCCTCTGCAATGCAGATAACATTCAATTCAATTCTGAGTCCTGTCAATTGTTCAAGCTAAATAATATGTCAATCAACTATGTATCAAAATCTGGAAAAGGGTCATTTTTTTATCCATTTGGTTTTCCTGTGTTGATAGAGTGATTTATTTTGAGTGATTTCAGATCTCATTAACTGGGAAGCACCACAACATAGTGGGGCTGAAGCAATCAGTACTATGGCACCCACAAACAGAAACAACTCAGGGAACTCAAAATCTTTCATAAGACCCTGTTACATTTGATCTCTCTTCCAAATACCCTTTATTATGATGACAAACACCTAAAACAGGATAGAATCTCTTTTATGCCTTCACTCATTAATAGTGATAGCATAATAAAATAAAGTTACCTTGTTATTAAATCTTTTAAATAATCTTATGTGACTATGACAAATGCAAAGGAGGCACTTGGTTGAAGTAAAAACTTAAAGGCTATAGGTATTTTCCACTAAATCAATTTTTTATAATAAACACAAAAAGATCTTTTTTATAATAAATAATAAATTTTATTTTTATTTATA
>NW_025383493.1:0-6801 GCF_016433145.1 Gracilinanus agilis
ATATATATATATGTATATATATATGCTTATATATATATAAAACAAAAAATGTATTATCTCATCTGACTACATTGTAAGTCTCCTGAAGTCAAGGAATATTTCTTTTTTTTTTTATTTGTATAACCAGCACCTAGCACAGTGTCTGTATATATTAGGTGTTTTGTCAATGACTATAGAATGATTTATTTTCTTTTAAGTGACTCAACAGGATCAAACAAGGAATATAATGGAAAAGGGATTCTTTTGAGGTTCTGCTATAGGGTGGTGACTATTTCTTACTCCTAATGGAGACTTCTAAGCCATTGACTGAATCTATCCTCTTGGAGGTTGAACTCATCCCTTTGGAGACTCTGGAAAGGAGACAGACACTGTGTGGTTGGTCTGCTTCTTCTGAATGTATATTGATGTGCTCAGTAGGGATCACCTCTGACTCTACATTCATGAAGGTCAAGGCTTTCTTTTCTTCATGGAATCAAGAAGACATCAAACCCAACTCTTAGAGGCTGCAGATGGGGAGGCAAACTGCCATTAGTCTCATTTGTCACTCAGATATAGGAACTCTTTTCGTTTCCCCCCAAGAAAAATCCTCTTGGGAAACATAACTAACTCATTATGCAGATAGCCTCAATGTTGTCATTTTGACAGCTTACAAAGGCCTTGAGAGGTAGAGAAAAGCTGCCTCCATTATCTCTGTTACCTATGGAAGTAATCATATTATTAAAACACAACCAGAAAATGTTCTGCTTCCATTACATATGTTCTTTGCTAAGATTAAAGGATACCCTTTGTGCCCATCAGATTGCATTCCAGGAGGGGAATTCAGTGATAAAATAGAAAATAAAATGAAAGCTGCAGATTAATTTGCTAAAGAAAAGCATATGGATGATTCATAAATGCTAGCAAATGCTGTCTTAACATGTTCAAAAGTGTATTGTGAATAATCATTTCTTTATTACCAAGGAATATCTAATTTTTACATGGTGAGATTTATTTTAAACCGTAGTGGTATTTCATGAAGTGCTTAGATCTGCTAACAACTTACACATGCTACTTTAATTTTCACATTAAAAACTAGTGAAGTAATTAAAATTTAAAAAGCCATGCTTCTCAATTAAAACCTGATAACTTCATCCATGACCCAATAAATAGTAGACGACAATCCTTTTACCTCCTATTATTCATTTATTTTGATATCTTATCTTTAATATATTAAGTTCTTCTGTGTTGATAGTTCTTTTTTCTCTTCATATACTATTAAAGGGACATGGGGGTGTATGGGGTGTTTAGAAACAACTGGTACACTCCACTGAAATGAGGATTTGTCAAGGCCTTTTCAGGGCTGCCCACTTGCCACTCAGCTTTCACCTGTGGCTCCAAGAAACTGTATGTAGCATATGCAGAAGCCACACTCCACTAAACCATCTCATCTGGGGGAAAATCCTACCTCAAATGCAAAAGAGGGTTAAGGATGGGACAACCCCAAGCATGTGAAGACTTCCTACCAGCAGAATAGGTAGATGAGAACAATGTGTTCCAATGGTCAGGAATGGCTGAAGAGGAGCTGTGGAGTACTTAGAATTTGAACAGACATTGAAGAATCCAAAGTCATCTACTATGGCCCAAGCCATCACCAATCATCTTGACTTTGTTTTGACAATAGATTTCAATTACTCAGGGAGGGAGAGAGAGAGAGAGAGAGAGAGAGAGAGAGAGAGAGAGAGAGAGAGAGAGAGAGAGAGAGAGAGAACTTTGTGCAACTCTGCCTTATATATATATCCAATTTATGTTTGAGTCAAATGATATCATCTTGTGATATAATTTTGGTCCACTGAGTACAAAGGACAGCAGCCAACTACAATTCAACCACCATTTTGTTACCTTATGTTACCTTATGTCTGCATGGAGGTGGCCATGGCTTCTTTAAGACTATGCTATGCTAGTAGAGGGCAAGGTTTGGTAGTTTCTTCCAAGGTGAAAAGGTTTCAAGTACAGACTCTCCAGTTAACTATGCTTGTCATCTAAGAACCTGTGGAGGAAGGTATAGAGATATTTGGCCATGTACATGATTTTTTGTTATTGTTGTAGAGGGAAGGGGACAATAGAACCTCATGACATTATCTTCTAAGATAAGAAGATGCCATTTGGTCCATAAGCATGTTTAAAGAACTTATTTATGTGTCAAACATTGTGCTCAGGGTTTGGGATAGAAAAAAAGAAAAAAAGACACAAAAAGCAGTGTTGATTTCAGGGGGCTTAAATTCTAAACAGGAGACAACTATGTATTTTCAAGATATATATAGAGTAGATCCAAGGTAATTTCAGAAGCTAAGGCAGTAGCACATGGGGTTGCAGAACTAGATGAGAAGCCAGGGAAAAGAAGAAGGAAAGGTGAGGGTAGAGAACAATCCAGGCACGGGCATCTGCAAAGATGTGGAGATAAGAGCTGGAGTGTCATGGAAACACAAAGGAGCCCATGTAGCTGGATCTTAGAATATATAGATGGAGGTAAAGTGTAAGAAGACTGGAAAAGTAGGAAGAACAGGTAATGAACAGTTTTAATTACAAAATAAGTAACAGCATATTTGATCTTACACATAATAGTTGAGAGGCTAATTGATTTTCCCAAGACCACACAACTCTGATAAGTGGTGTCAGAGACAGAATTGGAACCTAGGTCTTTCTAGCTGATTCATTGTCCACTTCATTATGACACTCATCCATAATTCCAATAATTATTATGGATATATTTTGTAAAAAAAAAAATATATATATATGTATATGTTATCTTTCCTGATTAGACTGAAAATTCTCTGAGAAATGTACTCCTTGAGGGAATGTTTGATTTTTTTTCTTTTTATGATCAGCACCAAGCACATAGACCTAGTATAGTGGGTGAGGGAAGAGGACATGGTCTGATATTCACTTTAGGAAAATCACTTGAGCTACTGAGTGGAGGATGAGTTGTAATGGAGAACAACTTAAAGCAGTGAGATGGGTTACAAGATTATTGCTGTTGGCCAGGTTCAAGTTGGAGAGGATCTAAAATAAAATGTTATTGACTGTATGAATGGAAAGAAAGGGATTTTTTTGAGAAATGATCTGAAAATAGATATTATAAGGACCAACAAATAGATATATAATAAAAATAAATATATATGTAAATGAGAGTGAGGGTTCAGGAATGATATTCTCTGTTAGGAACCAAGGTGATTGGCAGGATGGCAGTGTCCAGTATATAAAAGGGAGTTAGGAAGAGAAGAGGATTCACTATAATGGGTATGACTGTAATAAGTTCTCACACTAATGAAATAACAGCTTTATTTAATTACACAGACATTTGCTTTCAAAGGTCATACGATCATAAAATCATAGAATTAGAACTAGAAGGTATTAGATATTATCTAGGGAAAGCCTCACATTTCATTAGTGAAGAAATTTAGGTCCAGAGAAATTAAGCATCTTAGGTCATTCTTTAGCATTGGAGAAAGAAGGAGAAGGTGCCACACACACACAATCAAAGAAAGATGAGAAATAGAGAAAGGAGGTAAGAGAAAAGATGAAGGAGAAGGGAGAATGGAAAAGAAAGGAGAAGATGGAGGAGAAGAAAGGAGAATGAAAAATGAGAAAGAAAAGAGAAAAAAGGAGAAAGAAGAGAAAAATAAATTATCCTCAAATAAAAAATGATACCACTAAGCCATTTTGGGTAAGTTGTATCTATGTTATTGTGGCCAAATTGAATTTAGCAGAAACATTTAGTTTATTCATTTTATAATTATTCACCCATATAATCCTACAGAATGAGTGAATGATGACATTAATGAATTAAAAGTCATTTTAAGCATTAAAATATATATTAGGCACTTATTATACACCAGACACTGTGCTAAGTGCTGAGGATAAAAATACAAAAATGAGAATGTTCCTGTCCTCAAGGAACTTGCATAAATAGAATGGCAGGAAATTAGAGAGTCTGGGGCATTAAAGAGATAGTGGATTCACAGTGCATTTGTGCCAGTGCTTTAAGGATTAGCTAGAGTATTTTCTGCATGAAAATAGACTGGAAATTCTATTTTTTTGGCAGATGACATTTATTAGTTGTTAAAAATGAAAACCATGATCTGGTCCCATCCTTCTAATGTGCATCTTCCCCATATTTAGGCTGCCCTTGGAGAGTGAATGATCTATTATGTAATCAATACTGTGAGCCTTTTTAAAGATCTCTGGACATAATCCTTGAAAAGCCAGAGTCACATTTTTGTCACAAATATTGAATTTGACTAGTGGATGAAAGTAAATGACATTAATTTTGAAATTCTGGTTCAAAATTAAAGAAACAATCTTTTTTACATTGTTACAGGATGTTTTAATTATCCACTATGGTATAGGTCTGGTAAAAAAAAGTCAATGAATTAAGCATTTATTGAGTATCTACTTTGTGTCAGATAATATGCTGGGCATTAGGGATAAAAAGAAAGAAGATAATCCCTACTCTAAGGATCTTATGTACACATAATATCAAAGTAGTCCTAGTTGACCTATATTTATGATCTTTAGTTCACTAATAGCTTTTTCTGTAATTTAAATTATCTTTTCAAAAATGATTGATAACCCTATCAAAAATGAAAAGAATATTACTTCATCAATAAAAGCTATTGAATATTTTTTACCCTAATAACTTCATAAGTCACTGAAGGAAAACACACTTTTCTCTAACATAATATTATTCTTGATTGATAATAAAGAAGTAAGTGCTAGAGGACTTTAAAGCAGAAGGTAGCATCATTATAATGGTGCATTTAAAATTTTTTATTTTTTATTTCAACTAAATAAATATTTTTAAAGTGTACAGAAGGAAAAAAATAGTGTTATATACAAATTGTAGGATAGTTATATGTAGTTTGCCTTTCTTTTTTATTATATAATTAATTCAACCTGTTGCTTTCAAAAATTGTCCTACTTAATTATGCTTCTTTCTGGATTTTTTTTTTGGTTCTCTTTTCTATACTAAAAATGCCGTGGTTACCAGTTTTCTTTCCTTTTCTCTTCTCTACCTTTCTTTCTTTCTTTTTTCTAATCTATATCCATAAAGTCCTTGTAACAAATATGTGCATTTTCACACAGACTCTGTCCAAAATGTATGTCTTATTTCATGACTTGAACCTATAAAAGACCTATAAAAGAGAGGTGGGAAGTATGTTTCTTTTTAAGCAGTGGTCAGAATTTTCAAGTTTTTAAAAGTTGTTTTTCTTTATTAGGTTGTGGTTATAATATAAATTGTTATCTTGATTCACTTCACTTCACTCTACCTTAGTTCAATAAAGCCTTCTCTGGTATCTTTAAAACTGTTTTGTCCGTCATCTTTTTAATACCATAAGAATATTTTTTAACAAATGCTTTAATTAGTTTGTTCATTTACCAATAAAGAAATACTCTCCCTTTTTCCCTCAGTTTTTCTGCTATTACAAGAAGAATTGAAATGTATATAAAATGACTGGCCTCGCAATGATTTCGATGCCACACAAAGAGGGGCAACATTATATGCCAAAATGATATTTTTGCGATGTGTGTAGATTAATTTTTTTAATGAGTTTGTAATGGAAACTATTGATTAGCAAAAATTAGATATGTTTTATAGTTGAAATATCTCATCAGTGCTTCTTATGAAATGCTATGAGAAGTTAAATTTGGGCATTAAATGTGAAAAAATTTTCTAATAAATTTAAAATTAGAGTTTTATAAACTTTATAATCACTTGATTTTAGGTGCTAATAATTAGTACTTAATTAAATATAAAGATTAGAAATTAGAGTTCATTTTAGAAGTATAGAATTTATTTTGTTAACTATAAATTTTGTTGTTCTTGAAAGAAAAAAAACTAATTCTACTATCTAGAACACGGGTTTAGTTTAATCAAATGTTGAAAATACTTTCTTTCTACAAATTTGCCAAAGTGCTCTTGCTCTGAGATCCATTATAATGCTGTTAACTGTTACCATCCTGGGCCTTGCTCCAAAGAGAAACTGCCAATTCCCTCTGAAATAGGCCAAATCATGTGGTAATTTTATTACATATGGACAGATTGCTTCTATGGATGTGGAAACAAGATCCTTACTTTTTTCCCATTATTCTTTTTTTATTAGACATTTATTAATATTCGTTTTTAATCTGTTTACATACTTTATGCCCCTACTTTCCCCTTCACCCCCCCCCCGATTTCCCCCCACCCATGGCCAATGCACATTTCCACTGGTTGTAACATATGTCCTTGTTCAGGGTCTATTTCCCATTCATGTCCGCCTCAGCCCATGCATTCAAGCAGTTGCTTTTCTTATATGTTTCCTCTCCTGCAGTCCTTCCTCTGAATGTGGGTAGCATCTTTACCATAAATCCCTCAGAGCTGTCTTGTGTCATTGCATTGCTGCTGGTACAGGAGCCCATTACATTTGATTTTACCAAAGTATATCAGTCTCTGTGTACAATGTTCTTCTGGCTCTGCTCCTTTCGCTCTGCATCACTTACTGCAGGTCTCTCCAATTTGCATGGAACTCCTCCAGTTTATTATTCCTTTTAGCACAATAGTATTCCATCACCCACATATACCACAATTTGTTCAGCCATTCCCAAATTGAAGGACATCCCCTCATTTTCCAGTTTTTTCCCACTACAAAAAGCGCAGCTATAAATATTTTCCTACAAGTCTGTTTATCTATGATCTCTTTGGGGTACAGCAATGGTATGGCTGGATCAAAGGGCAGGCAGTCTTTTATAGCCCTTTGAGCATAGTTCCAAATTGCTAGCCAG